>NW_017891330.1:0-20052 GCF_001540865.1 Ananas comosus | reverse complement strand
ACATTTTCTGAAAAAATTTTCGATTAGCTCGTGACCTTCTTACAGGAAATCCCGATCTATTTATCATGTTTTTGAGATTCTTCGGAAAGTATTTTGGCATGTTGACATCTTCATATATTTCCTCATCAGAGTTATCAAGCTTGATAAGATCAGAGGGTTTATAATCATCTGACTTGTAAAAAAGGATCCCTTTCTTTATTCTTTCTTTTCCTTTGACTTTCTCAACTTGAGGAGGTACAAAGAAGGTTTTTAGATCATTCACTTTTGTTAGTTCATTTATGTGAAGAGATTTTATATGTCCATATGGAACTCTAGTAATAGTTAGGGAATCCTCAATCAATTAAAGAGTTATGACGAACATATTTGACTCGGATGTCAAGAAAATCTCTTCATCTTCTGATGAGTCTTCTCCCCAGGGCATGTTTAACTTGAAAAAAAATGTTTCCAACATTTTTCTTAATTGTTCTTCATCATCGGAATCTTCTGAATCACTTCCGAAGTGTGGAATCACATTTTCTTTATTATTCTCAATTTTTATCTTCCCCTTTGATAATTTTTTATCGCTCTGAACTCTACCCTCTTCGAGTTCGTGAGACAATTTTATATCTTTTTCAGATTCTGCAAAATACCTCGCATCTTCATATCGTACTTCATGCACTCCAAATGGGCGTATATCACCATCAATTCTGAATTCTTTGCCATCCTTAATATATTTCATACATTGATGAAGAGTAGAGGGGACAACGTTATACTCGTGCAACCAAGGCCGTCCCAATAACGCTTTATACGAAGTATCTGCATTTATCACATAGAATTTTACATCGGTCCGCAATGCTCCAAATTTTATAGGAAGAATGATCGACCCGAGAGCTTTTTACACAACCGCAAAATTTTTTCTGAGGACAAATGATCGACATTCAGAGCTAAACTTTTCAAAGTTCTTAAAGTCAAAATGTTGACTGAGGATCCAGGATCGATTAGAATACGATTAATCTTCTCTCCATCGCTTGTCCGAGTCACGTATAACGGCCTATTATGATGAGCAGTTCCCAACAGCATGTCCTTATCAGTGAAAGTAACATTGGCGATATGTATGGAGTACAATGCTTCTTTTATATTCATCTCAGCAAAGTACGCATAAAAGGGCTCGGGGTTTTGTAAAGCATAGATGAGTACATCCTGAAGTTCTCTGGACATCATCAGGACGTCATACACACTCAACAAGGCTGGCACTTTTCTTAAATGGGAAAGTATGTTATACTCAATCTTCGATAACTTTCCTTGATTTGATGAAGTCGGTGCCTCTTCATTTATCTGAATTTCTTTATCTTTACCATTTTGCGGCTGCCCTTGTCTTTCTGGTAACACCTTTCCAGACTTAAGCTTAATTTGGAAAGAATCCTCAGCTCGTTCATCTTCCCTGGTATTAGAGTCGACACCACAGGTAATAGTTTGGCATGTTTCGACTCTAGTCTTTTCATAAATATTCAACTTGTCAAGTATCTCTTTTAATTGCTCTTTTATATTTTTTATTGCCATAGCCACACAGTCTATGTTTGTTGCTAGAGTGCGCACATCAATCTGCACTCTCCTCAAATCATTGTCTATCTCGAGAAGACGATATTCGACCCTCCTTGCACCGTTATCCCTGCTGGGAGTATTGTATGCTAACCAGGCACTATCACTATCTTCACATGCCACAGCAGGTTGTCTAACCGTATTCCTTTGATTTACGGAGTCTTCAGATTGCTCTTCGGAGACTGTTATTACCCGACACGACTCCTTGAGCTGTAATTTATTTTTCCTATGGTCCCGAAGTTTCACGCATACATCATAAGCATGACCTCTCATTCCACACCAAAAACAACGCAATTTCATATCATCCAAAGCGTCATAACATGCTTTTCTGAATTCTTCTGGAGTAATGGATTGCTGTTTCTCAAATCGTGGGAGATGTTTCTTCCATCGTTGTCTTTTGGATTCGGCAACAGTCGGTTGATCGATCTTTGGCTTCGCCTTGTTCATAGGTAAATTCTGCATCTTTTTCAATTGGCGGCAATTTTCCAGGGTGTGTCCCCATATGTTATGATAAGCACAGAATTCTGTCAACATAACTTTATTCTTTTCTTCGTTATTCTCCTTAATCAGAGCTTTATCATTTTGGTGAACTTCTGATTGCTGGTTTAGGATTGTATTCTTCTTCTTTTTTAGTGAAGATGACCCCGCATTTCCTCTCATCGATATTCTTTTAAGCTCTTGAGCAATTATGTGTGCTTCATAGAAACTTGCGTCGTATTCAACTTTTGTTGACTTTGATTGCTCCGAGCCTTGCTTCTTATCATCTTCCTTTAAATCAGCTTACATAGTTATGACTCGACAGGTCTCGACCCAATATCTTTTCGACGCTTCAGTAATATCGATTTTGAGCATATCTATGATAGCTCTCATTTGAATATCTATGCCTTTTATACCACCGGTTATTTCGTTCACGTTCATCTTCATAATGTTAATTTCATTGTGCAGCCTCCTCATTTCTCCCTCCATTCTGATTAAGCGACACTCCATTCTATACAATTTCTTCATTGGATCATGATAAGTTGAAGTGTCGTATAATTCCAAAGGATCAACATAAGCATTATAGTTTGGTGTGGATGTCTGTTGATTTGCTCTCAGGGTCGGCGCAGGTCTTTCTAGCACGTCATCAGATGTCGTAATGACACGACATGATTCCCATATGTAAGGAATAGTCTTGTGCTTATTTTTCTCCTGAATTTTCAAAGTTGTGCTTCTGACACTTTGCCTTATACTCGCCCTTTGAGAAAACTGACCTTTTGGTCTTCTTATATGTTGAAAAGTACGACAGTTTTCTAGGTTATGTCCTTTCACTTGATGAAAAGGGCAATACATAGGTGTATTTTTGCTGTCAGAATACTGAGAATTAACGCCTTCCGTCGGCATCGTTCTCGAACATTCCCCTTTGTTAAATTTTTTATTGACTCCACCCTTATTTTTGGTTTCTATAAGGGGAGTTTTTTCTTTATCGTTTTGAGAAGTTTCGGGTGAATGCTGATTTGAAGATCCACTTGTAGGCTCGATAACTCGTTCTCTATTATTTTGCGACTGAGTCTGTTGAGGGAGAGGAGTAATCTTCATTAATTGTTCCACTCTGGCTTCGATCCCAATCAACATAGAGAACATTACATTCATTTGTGCTTTCATATCCAATATTTTATCATTCACCTTGTGATAGTTGCAATGCGTCATTTCTTTTATTTCTTCCAATTGGTTATGAACTTCTCTGAGGTTCCTTTCTCATTCCCTAACGTGACTAGAAGGAAGGATAATTTTTTCATCGTCACGTTGTGTGGTGATGACTCTGCAAGTCTCTCCCCATAAAGGCTCTCCTTTTTCTTTACACTCCTCGACAGGAATTTCTCTTTCATCAGAGTCCTTTTTCTTAGCCTCTTCCATTGCTTTAAAAATAAAATCATGAATTATAAGAGGCTCTCTTTCAATTTGTTTATATTCTTCCATTGAGTCAATATGTTCCTCAATAGGCCGCTTCTTATGTTGCGGTTGAGCCGGCTCAACAATTTTTTTATTCTTCTTTACCCGAGTTATTCTGTGCCTTGACTTGGCTGAAGTATTAATTGGAGGTGTGGGCTTATCCTCAGATTGTACTTCTGGGTTTAAGGGGCCTCGCTATTTTATTCCCGGAACATCTTTTAAATATTTTAACATCTTCCGAGTTTTCTTAGATAAAAATATATTCCAAAACTCGGGGGGAAATACATTGTCAATTTCTTCCATATTTTTTGTATCAATCAGATTGGCCTTTTCGACTGGGGCTTCTGATAACACTGATTGTGAAAGAGTGATTGCACCGCTTCTATATTGCTTTTCAACCCAGTCTTTGAAAACCCAGCAGTCTTCAATTGGATGGCTGATTAATCTATGATATAGGCAATAGTTCGGATCACCGGTTTTCCCTACATCCTCTGGCTTCTTTGGCTCCGGCAGTTGAAGACCATTTTTAACAGCATCGTTAAATATTTTCTTAACTTTGTCCCATTTGAAAGGGTATACTTTGTTTCTTTGCTCCTCTAAAGAAATCCCTTTTGGATTATTACCCCCTAACACAGGTTTTACAGGGGTCTGTTCAACTGTAGAGGTAATTGCTTTCTTTCCTTTCTCTATCATATTCGTGCGGGCCGGTCTAGCTTGTGCCAACTTCGCCTCAACTCTTTTGTTATAATCTTTTTTCATCTTTTGTAAGTTTAAGAGGACCTGAGGATCGGTTCTCTCCAATCTAGAAATATTTGATATTAATTCATGAAAAGTAGAACAACTAGATGTACACAGAAAAGGGGCCATCCAATTATCAATATTGCCCATGACAAGACCAACGGCTTGAGACTGGTCTAGAGGTTGCTCACTCATTATACTTAAGTTCCGCCATCATGTAATGTAATCTAGCATTGTTTCATCTTTTCTTCGTCTGGTGGCTACCAGATCAGCGATAGTAATCTTATCGCTAACGGTGGCGAATTTTGCTCTGAAAGCTTCTTCCATGTCGGGCCAAGTTTTAATGGACTCATCTTCGAGGGAGTAGTACCATTCAAAAGTTATACCTGATAAACTTTGTGGAAATTGTCGCAAGAGTAGATGTCTGTTACTCCCAGTATTTCCACACATGGCCTTAAAATGTGCTAGATGCTGATCAGGGTTACCAACACCATAGAACATTTTGAACTTAGGGACCTGATACCCTTCTGGAAAAGGTACGTTATCGTATTCCGATAGATAAGAATGTCCTTTCCCTTTCGGTTTTGGAGTTGCCCCCGCTACCGTCTCTTTAACTTGTGAAGTGATCAAATCATGAATTTCTTCCTTAGTCAAAGAGGTAGTCTCTTTAAGAACAGTTGTTTTAGCCTGTTCATCAATGACTTGTGGTATGTGTGCTTCCAACTGGGTTAGAATCTTGGTTTGACGCCGTTGATCCCCCAATTGCTTCTGCACATTTAACATCAAACTCATGACCTCCTCCATCTTCTTATAGAGATTTATGATATCTCTATCCTTTTCATCAACTTTCTTTTTCAAGGACGCAATCATAACGTCCTTTGGATCCCTCGGGAAGTAGACAACCTCCTCTTCCTCTCGTGGGTCAGATGAATCACTAGGCATATCATCTTTATTCTCCATATTTTGTGTTTGCAAAGAGCTTGCTTCCTTAGCTCTTGCTTTCTCTTCCGCGGCTTTTCTTGCAGCGGCCCTCGTAAGCATTTGCTGAATGGTTTCTTCTTCATCAACCGGCTCACTTGACGACGTATGCCCTATAACTCTTACTGTGTGAATCTCCAAATTTTCTACTTTAGATTTTTCCTCTTTAATCTGAGCAAGAGTTTTGGGCTTTCACTCTGTCTTTCTTCCTTCCCATGCTAGTGTTGTCCTTCGTTGCCACTTCGGCTTCTCAATTTTCTTCTCTAGGCTCATTCTCCCTTTTGCAGCCTTAAAAGTTTTATATATCTGCTTGAAGGCAGAGTTCTTGTTATTATTTCTCAAGCAAGGACATGCAAAAGAAGGCTTTAAATGGGCCATTTCTGACTCTCGGCGTAGAATGGCAGTAGGTGAGTTTTTCCTCACAAATCTCAAGGGTGCATAGCGGTTACGGGCCAAAACGTCGGGCCCGATGACAAACCTATTAAGTTGGGTTTGTTGAGACTTGTTTTCTTTGTTCATCTTCTGCCGCTTCAAAGTACGACGAAGATTTCTCTTGAATGCCTTGGTCACGGTATCTTTGGGGAATGTCAGCCTATTGAAGACTGACGCTTTAGGTGCCATATCAAATGGCGATGTTTCGTCAATTCGGTTTTGGAACACCAGTTTTCCTTGTAATTCCATTTTCTTTGAAGCACTAATAGGAGTCATCCTCTCCTTCACAGGAACGCGAGGGGGGTTGGGAATGACGACATTCAGACGTCTCCCACGAGAGGGAAGACGTGGAACCGCAGCATTAACATCCTTCGTGCTTGTCAAAGCATTGAAAGGGGCCATAGCCGCAGCCCTAGCCTCTTCTGGGATGGTGCCGAACTAGATCGCAGCACCAGCAGCTCCAATGGTGAGGACAGATGCCGGTAGGCAAACCTGACCTGCATTGATCATCATCGAACCTGTAGCAGTAGCAGTGTTCTTCGGTGCCATTTCTCCTGCGAGAGAATAATGAGAGTAGATTAAATATCTATCATCTAATTCTATTAGCATAACATTGGTCTCAAAGATGGAAGGAGAAGCCATGTCCCACCGGGCGTGCCATTTTGTCTGCGACCACGAATGACGTACCTCGCACGGTTAATCTTATTTTGATTTTTACCGTGGGGTAGTATTCATGATTCAGATTAATATTTGAATATGTATGGGAATCAGGTATTGTGGATTCATGGCTTCCAATAAACGCAAGCGTCTATTGTTAATTACCCCTACAAAGTGTTAGGCCCGCATGGCATAAGTCCAAATTTTCTTTAGGCAGGCCATAAAATCGGTCTCAGATTTATGTTTGGGCTGAACTTGGGTCATGTTGAGCTTGGGTTATGAAATTTGAGATGAGTACGGGCTTGTTCCATACGAGATTTTGAGATGAAAATTATTTAGGATTTGTTTGAGATCAAAATATTTAAATGTATGATTCAAAATCAAATTCATCATTTAAAAATTTCGAATGCATTTATTTTATTTGTCAAATTCTCAGTCATGAATAATGAAAATTCAACTTAATTTAATTTGGAGCTTCTCGATTTGGTCTAATTTAGCCAAATCGAGAGATTCGATTTTCGATAGAATTAAGGGGTTTGATGAACATCCCATTATTCTTCCAATATAAAGTCAATCACAAGAACAACAATCAACAATCTGATTGATTTCTTTTGCCTCTTAATTATAAGAGAATTAAGGGAGTATTTTTCTCTCTTTATCTCCTTTGACAGTATAGGACAACAAAGATGAATAATCCCTCTTTGTCTCTTTTACATTCGTGGGATAACTAAGGTGGGAAAATCCCTCCTTTGCCTCCCTTTTTTGTAACAAAGCTTCCTCTCTCTTTCATAATTAGAGAAGTAATATCTCTCTCTCTTTTGATAATATTTTTTGCAAAGAGAAGAGCACCGCTCTCTCCCTCTTTCGATGATGCTATATTTTTTGTAAAGAGAAGAGCACCGCTCTTTCTCTTTTAATAACACATTTTTTATAAAGAGAAGAGCACCGCTCTTTCTCTAAGTTCGCTGTCGAAAGATATGTCTCGGGCATTTCGTCAAACAATTGGTGGATGTGAACAGATGAGGTCGTCGGGCTTCAACTCGTCGGAGCCGTTGATGATGACCAGGAACAGCGTGTCGCTCTGCACCTCTACACTGCTCGATGGCTGCCGGTTCCAAGGAAGTTGACGCGGATGATCTCCGCGGCGAGCCCCGCGAGCTGGGAAGTCGTGTGCGACCTTGTAGATGCTGACGTAGACCTTCTGGGCGACGAGCACGAAGTCGCAATGCTCGTTTGCTCAGCCCATAACTCAGCTTCTTCAGCCTCGTCGTGATCTTGTCAAAGTAGACCGACTCTTGCTGCCCGTCTCGTTTCGTTTGGGAATTTCGTCGAACAGGTGGAGGGGGTGGAGATATGTAGATGGAGACGCGGCGGAGCTCGGTGGAGACGCGGCGGAGATGCGGCGGCTTCAGTGGAGACGCGGCGGAGATGCGGCGGCTTCGGTGGAGACACGGAGGCGCTCAGCGGAGCTTGGTGGAGCTCGGCGGAGGCACTCAGCGGAGCTCGGTGGAGACGCGGCGGCGCTCAGCGGAGCTCGGTGGAGCTCGGCGGAGGTGTTGACGAACTTGGCGTCGCGAACCGCCGAGTAGGTCGCAGGCGAGGGCGATCTCGAACCCGGCGGTGATGGCGAATCCGGCGACGGCGACGGCGATGGGCTTGCGGCACGCAGCCATGGCGGCGACAGGGTCGGCGGCGGGGTCTTTGACGTCGCCCTTGAAGACGTTCTCAGCGGCGGTGAGGTCGACGCCGGAGCAGAAGGCGCGGCCGCGCCCGGCGAGGACCACGGCGGATCCATGGGGTCGCCGCTCCACTTCAGCATTTTGTCGAGCACCTTGTCGGAGGCGAGCTCGCCCGTGGCGTTGTAGTAGTTTTGCTTCAGGGTCTCGTTGTGGTCGGAGAGGATGGCGTCGCGAAGCTTCGCCCGGATCCCGTGGGTGACCGAAACCCTGGTGCGGTCGACGGAGGTCCCCGCGGCGAAGCGTGGGAAGAGGGTGCGCGGCATTGGAGTCGTCGAGTGCTTCGAGCTGCGCCTTGATGGAGTGGACGGTGCCGAGGATCGCGGCGACATCAGAGTCGACACGGTCGCGGAGGCCACCGAGGACCTTGGGGGAGTGGGCAGAGCGGGACTCGGAGTGGAGAAGGCGGAAGTCGGAGAGGAGCGCGGAGAGGGCGTCCATCGCGGATTGGATCGTGCCGACCTCGGAGAAGAAGAGGGCGAGGTTCGCCTCCTCCGCGGGGGTGAGCCCCCCTAGCCTCGAGATCCGCGCTCGCCTCGGGACTCGCGCCGGAGCCCTCGATCACCATCTCCTGCTTCTTCAGTTCCACGTAGTCGAGGAACGATTTGGTCATGAGATTGTTCATCTTCGACACGCAACCGAGATGGTTGTTTAATCGACGAGAATGAATGAAGCTTGAATGCTCCTCAGCTAGAGATCTTGAAGAAGAAGAAGAGCACCAGTGTGTTTGCGAGAGAGAGAGAGAGAGAGAGAGCTTCTTCTCTTTTCTTTTTTTTTTATTATTAAGGAGAGAGAGAGATAGAGCTTTGATCGTGGCTACATTAATGGAGAAAAATATTATTATTATTTTTTTTTTACCTTTCTTTTTTTCTCTTTCGTGAACAGGGGGGTGGGATGTTTTTTTTTATTTAGGGATAAGCTTGAAGGTTCAAAAAAACTGTGTCCTTTCAATTGGGTCCAAATGGATATTTATGGACTGAGGTTATAACTGCTTGGAACGTGCAGATAATGGGGGTAGTGGGATGTGGGTAGGAGAGGTGGGAAGTTACGATGGGATCATGGGATCGTGGGTATAATATTACAAATTAATCCTTTCACTTTGCTTATATTATACTTTGGTTAAAATAACAAAATATTATATGTTTGAAGTGGAGCATCTTGCAAATATATGAAAGGGAAAGGACTAATTTGCTATTTGTAATACCCATTCATGCCTACGAGGACATTCTCTTTCTATTCCTCCTCTTTGTAGTCCATGCACCTGGTTCATGGATTAACCTATGCACCTAGTTCAAAATTTGAACTCAAATCTTCTCCATGCACCTAGTGCATAGATCATCTTATACACCATTTTCTCTCTTTCACTTTTTCTTCCTCCGTGTTTTTTCTTTCCTTTTTTTTATGCGTTCAACATTTCTTAATGATAAGAAACATATAATTTATTATTATCCTAAACCTATTAGGATAATCTAATCCACATCCTAGAGTGGATCGCGTTTAAATTAAGACCGCAATGTTGGCCACACCACGATGGCTACATGGCTTCCCACCTTGGCCACATTGGCAAGTTCCTACTATCTCACCTATCATTATTCATACGGGTTAATGGAGCGTCCGACTGACGAAAAGAAACACATTACAGGAGTGGCTATATCAAGTCAGCCACTCCAACTACATGCACATCATTGACTTAATTCGTCTATGCCGCTAGAGTCATGCAACACAACACCAGGATCAAGCAATCACAAACGTCCCTCTTCTGTAATACAGGCTCGACCCACCGTTATTTCTGTAATTCTGATTATCTCAATGAAACGCAACCGAGATAACCGCCCGGGCATAAGTCACAAGACTTAGTGTGTGTGTTATCGAAACATCTCCTCAGCCCCTCCAGCGTTTAATCCGTGAATTTGGTCCAAGGCACTTTATAGACAATGCTCCGGTCGAATCGTATTTTTCATGACCTGATGATACATGCTAAGTTACTTACTTTGGCACCTCCACTTCATGAAGTGAGTTTTACAGTCGGAGCACAAAAGGTTTAGTGTCCTCACACACAGTAGACACTGGAGGAAGATTTATGTCACTCTACTAACTGTGTCGATCAAGCACATACAGTATGATATGTATGGCCTTATGGCCGGGCTCCCACTCAATGGGTCATGTCACGCTCTAAAACGCCATTACGAACCCTTGGTCTAGGGTTCACTAAGGTATTACCACCAAATCAAGGCTCATCTATCTAACGCCTGAGCATTATAGGTTTGGCTACTATACGGGCTCGATATGAGAATTTCACCAAACTTCATATCCGACTCTTTAGAGTCTCATCTTAAACTAATTAAGGCGACTTTAAATTATATCAACACTTCATTCATAACATATATGAACAAAATAATCATATTACAACTACTCAAGTTTAATATGATTATTTAGTCTTATCCTGCTCACCACTTAGGTGCCAGGGCGATCACCCGTACGAGTGGGCTGATCTGAGCCTGGTGACTTAACGAATATGTGCCTACTAGTATCAATTACGCAATCACATTAAAAGGAGAAAAACATAATTTCATTAATAAAGCGTAAGATACAAAAAAATGTCCATATCAAAACCTACGAAGACCCAAACTCCTAACGTGGGTCTGGAACATATCCCTAGCTATCGGCTTGGTCAACGGATCAGCCACCATCCTAGTGGTGGAGATGTGTCTAAGAATGACCTCGCCGAGCCTGATCATCTCTCGAATGTAGTGAAAACGGATATCAATATGCTTAGTCCTACCATGATACTTTGGATCTTTTACATACTCCAGGGCACCCATGCTGTCAGAGAGCATCTCGACAGGTTCATTTGCTCGAGTCATGATGTCGAGGTGCTGGAGAAATCTCCTCAGCCAAACAGCTTCCTGAACGGCCGCTGAACAAGCAACGTACTCTGTTTCCATGGTTGACAAGGCAATACAGCTCTGCTTCTTACTGCACCAGAAAATTGCACCACCTCCAAGCATAAGCACATAGCCTGAAGTGGACTTGCGCTCATCTCTATCACCGCCCCAATCAGCATCACCATATCCTTTCAATCTCAAGTCCCTACCTTGAAAACAGAGAACGAAATCACTGGTTCCTTTTAAATATCGAAGGATTCTCTTGACCGCTTGCCAATGAATAGATCCTGGGTTGCTCTAGTAACGACTTACCAAGCTAACAGCAAAGCAAATGTCAGTTCGAGTACACATCATAGCGTACATCAAACTGCCAATTGCACTCGCATAAGGAACCCTACTCATTTGCTCCTTTTTTTATCCATTTTAGACTGATCAAGACTCAGAGTGTGATTCTTTTCCACTGGAGTGTCAATGGGTTTACAATGATGCATCCTAAACGCTCTAGAATCTTTTTAATATAAGTTTCTTGAGACAAACCAAGAAGCTTTCTAGAGCGATCACGGATGACCTTCACTCCAAGCACATAGCTCGCCTCACCTATGTCTTTCATTTTAAAATTGAGAGACAACCACTCCTTAGTGGTATTGATTAACTCCATGTCATTTCCAGCCAATAGTATATCGTCGACGTATAGAGAGAGAAACAAAATCCCATTCTCTGTCTTCTTGACATATACACAGTAGTCCTCCTCTATCATGGACATACCGATAGAGGTGATGGCTTCATGAAACCTGAAATACCACTGTCTCGACGACTGCTTGAGACCGTAAATGGATCTTTTAAGATGACAAACTTTGTCTTCTTGACCTTTGAGTACAAAACCCTCAGGTTGATCCATATAGATCTCCTCCGCCAATTCTCTATTGAGAAAAGCTGTCTTGACATCCATTTGGAACAATTCCAAATCTAGGTATGCCACTAAAGCTAGAATCAAACGAATAGAGGCAAATCGCACAACAGGAGCAAACGTCTCGTTGTAATCTACCCCTTGCCTCTGAGTGTAGCCCTTAGCCACGAGCCGAGCCTTGTATTTATCGATTGATCCATCCGCCTTGCGCTTAATTTTTAAAACCCATTTATTTCCAATAGACTTGCGTCCAGGCGGAAGGTCAACCAATTCCCATACTTGGTTCTTGCTCATAGAGTCCATCTCATCTTTCATAGCAGCCATTCACTCACTGCAAGCTGACGTCTGTAATACTTCTTTATAAGAAGCATGTTCATCATCATCGAGCGGAGTGCACATGAAAATATCCCATTCGATCTCAAAATGTCGACGGGGAATATGTCCACGTTCACTTCTGCGTAATGGAGGGTCTAATCTGTCGACTTCTAAGGGTATGCTTTTACTCAAAGAAGCACTCCCACTAGCCGGAGGATCGCTACCACTTCCTTCAGCAACTTCGGGAAGTGATCGATCACCCTCAACTGCAGATGGGGTAGCGTCGTCCTGTAACTCATACAATCCGACGTCTCTTCGCATTTTACCAATGCTTGGAAAATCTCCTTCTAGAAATTCCACATCACGAGACTCAATCTCGGTCATACCACCATCTGGGTGTTCACTATACATCACATAGCCCTTCGAATTTTCAGGGTATCTGATGAACACATGCTTGCTCGCTCTAGGGCCGAGTTTTTCGAATCTATGTGAGAGGCTGTGAACATATCCAGCTGAATCCCAAGGGCATAAGTAGTGTAAACTTGGTTTTCTACCGCTCCACAACTCATATGGGGTAGATGGCACTGATTTGCTAGGGACTCGATTAAGGATGTAGGCTGCAGTCAAAAGAGCATCTCCTCAAAAATTTATGGAAAGTTGCGCTTGCGCCATCATCGACCTAACCATGTCTAATAGAGTACGATTCCTTCGCTCTGCAACACCATTTTGTTGCGGAGTACCAGGAATAGTGAGCTGTCTATTAATGCCCTTTTGCTCACAGTAAGTCTTGAACTGATCAGACAAGTACTCACGACCTCGGTCAGTGCGAAGCACCTTTACACTTCTTTCTATTTGATTCTCAGCCTCCGCAACGAAGCGCTTGAAGCAATCTAAAGCTTCAGATCGGCGAGAAAGCAAATAGACATATCCATAACGGGAATAATCATCAATGAATGTGAGAAAATAGCACGCACCATGCCGGGCCCTCACATTCATTGGCCCACAAATGTCAGAGTGGATTAGCTCTAAAGGATGAGAGGCACGAGTAGCCTTACCAAAAGGCTTTCTACATGCCTTTCCAGCCAGACAAGGCTCACACACAGATAGGTCAACTTTGGCGAGAGACCCCAAAAGGCCTTCTCGAGCCAGTCTATTCATTCTTTCTTGACCTATATGGCCTAATCTGGCATGCCATTTAACAGATTCATCACAGAGAGAAGAAGAAGAAGAAGCAAATGCAAACGAATCATCCTCCAAATCTAATTTAAAGAAACCATCAACTAATGTACCATATCCAAATAAAGTACCATGAAAGGAAATATCAAGGCGGTCTCTGTCAAAATGAAATGAATATCCTAGATGCAACAAAGCTAAAACTGAACATAGATTACATCGAATTCCGGGTGCATATAGCACGTCCTGAAGAAGTAAAGTGCGGCCACCACGCAACTTGAGTTGGTACGAACCGACTCCAAGGACTTCTTCCTTCGTGCCATTCCCAAGGGTGACAAACTGTGTGCCAGACGGTACTCGATGATAATCTACGAACCCCACTCGGTCACGAACTACGTGTTTGTTTGCTCCTGTATCCACAATCCAATCAGGAAGAGAATGAGCTACTAAAGCATGAGAGCAAACAAAACAGTGTGAGTTGAGTGGTAGGGTTACCTTTTTCGGCTCAGGACAATTCCGAGCGAAATGACCCTTCTTCTTGCAATTGTAGCATTTTAGCTTTGTAGCATCCTTATTGCCAGCGCGCTTGCCTCTGCGGCGCTTTCCAACTCCACCCTGAGGAGCTTGATTCCATTTCTTCTGCGCTCCATTGTTGTGATGCTTTTTGCGCTTGGGTGCAATCCCACTGCGCTTCTCGGAGCGTGCAACAAGAGCGACAGAACGGTTCACTTCTAAGCGCTCTGCCTCGAGCTCGAGATGGCGCGAGATGTCATTAAACGTTTTAATGTTCTCGCTGTGCGTCATCAGAAGCTTCATCTGGGACCATTCAGTATCAGGCAGTGAACGAATCACTGCTAGAACTTGTTGCTCATCAGTGAGCTCGTTTCCAGCAGTCTTGAGGTCCCGAATCATGACGCTCATCACACGAAGGTGCTCAGCCATTGAATGCTTCGGGTCTTTAGTATACTGTAGAAATTTGAGATTTAAGGCATGTAGCCTCGTAGATGAAGTTTGACCAAAAGTAATCTTCAGATTGTCCCACATGTCCTTGGCAGCTTCAAAGATCTCAAACTGTCCAATGAGGTCGTCTTGCATGGCACACAACAAAGTATACCGAGCAGTTCGATCCTCCTTGACACATTTGTTATAGATCTCTTTATCATGCTCAGAAACAGTGTCTTCGGCAGGCAGAACTCTTTTGACAGAAAGGGTTTCTAGAACCCCTTGTTCATTGAGCAGGTATTGCATTTTTCTATGCCAGATATCATAATTATTTCCATCTAGCTTATAACCCCTGGTGAGATCAGCTATGATGTTCTTGGAAGTCATTTCACTACATTAAAAAAAAAAGGTTTGGACATTAGGCATATATTCTGAAAAAAATTAACAAGATTGGAATGTTATCCTCGACACAACGGGATCGAAAACTTCGCTATGCTCGTAATCATCACCCAGTGTCAGTTCAAAATATCACAATCTTATTAATTTTCTATTAATTTTGAAACTTATCCAAAAATTGGAACTCGTCCATTTTGAAGAACATATCTTTTCTTAAAAAAATATTCATATGAGGAGAACCAATCTCATAATATCATCACACAGATAAAAAAATAAGTACTTATGCCAAAATTTAATTTGAAAACCGTCGACACTGTGCAAAACACATTACTTTACAAGGCCTTAATTATTACATCACCTTTTGCATAATTAAAACCTACTACATCACTACAAGATGTACATCAGAAAAATAATATTCTATAGGAATGCTGCACACGTCGAACCCGTTTTTTCAAAATTAAATTTTGTTGAAAAACTCACCAAAATAACATAAGTACTTATATGCCAAAAAATTTATACAATCACATGCTACATAAGCATTTAAAAAAACACCCACATAGAATAAATGAAACAAACAACACATGCATGTTCTAAAATCGGCATAGAAAAAAATATGTATCCAAAAAAATTTCTACGCAAAAATTAAAAAATATCCACATAGGGATTTTTTTTTATTTTGGACTGCGCGCGGCGAGCCGGGCCGGCTTCAGAGCCTGCTCGGGCTCATGCAGGCCCGTACAGGGCCGAGCCCAGCACAGGGCGCATGTGCCCACAGGGGTCGGGCCCGCACGGTACGCTCTGGTGCGGCCCGAGAGCCCGCAACAGGCCGGGCCTGTGCGGTGCGCTCGGATGCGGCCTGTGCCCGCAGCAGGCCGAGGCCTGCGCGGTGCGTTCGGGTGCAGCCAGTGCCCGCAGCGGGCCGGGCCGCGGGGAGCGCGTGCATGCGCGCCCGCACCGCAGCGGGCCAGGCCCGCACGGTGCGGGCGGTTGCTCTGCTCCCGCAGCGGGCCGGGCCCGCGCGGCGAGTGCGGGTGCGCCCCGCGGCCGCAGCGGGCCGGGCCCGCGCCGGTGTGCACCTTCGGGCCGGCAAGGAGCGAGCGGGAGTGGCCCGCACCCGTAGCGGGCCAGGCCTGCCCCGGTGCGCTCCTTCGGGCCCCCGCGGTGCGGGCGGGAGTGCCTCGCACCCGCAGCGGGCCTGGCCTGCACCGGTGCGCTCCTTCGGGCCCGCGCCGGTGCGCAGGTGCGAGCCTACGCCCGCAGCAGGCGGTTGCGCGGGTGTGGGCTAGCGACCGCAGCAGGCCGAGCCTGCGCGCTTCGCGCGGGTGCGCCCGGCGTACGCAGCGGGTCGTGTCATGCCGCTCGCAGTGATTTTTTTTTTTAAAATTGCACGAAAAAAATATTCACATGTCCTATGATGATCAAAAGAAAAATTAAAACTAATTTAACTTTTCTTTTTCTCTTTTTAATTTCACAAAAAAATCAAAAAAATGTAGAACCGATCTACATCAAGGATTGATCAACCAAAAACATGCGATCTTATTATATTTTAATTACGAAAAAAAAAAAATTCACATTATGAATTTATGATCAATTTTAAGAGAACTAAAACTAATTTAGTTTTCTTTCATTCTTTTTAATCGATTTTACATAGAAAACGAAAAAATTGTAGAACCAATCTACCCAAAAAAAATTGATCAACGAATGCGATCTAAAAAAAACGCATCACAAGCATGATCATATAAGGCGAAAACAAGCATTCAAGCTCTGATGCCAATTGTTGGAAATAATAGGCAGCGGAAACTTACAAACCGGATAGCCAACGTATCCTAGAACCCAGATCGGATCGGATTGCTTGTTTTACAAGCCTTCTTGGATCGTCCTTGTCTCGATGCTTCTGGATCTCCCACGTTTCTCGCCTTCTCCTTCGAGTACGCCTTACGCCACGGATCGGATGTGGATCTGATGCGACGGATGCCGATCGAAGAGGGCTACCAGAGTCCTCTTCTATGTCTACACTCCAAAACCCCAGGAATGTAAGTGGAAATCCCAGAGAGGAAGAAGAGTGAGAATAATGAAATATTGAATTAATTCTAATATCAATCGTCGCAGATAGGAGAAACAAGGGGACGTATTTATAGAATAACGGAACCCCTAAAAATCCTGAATCTCACAAAGAGATTAGAATAAACTAGGATATGATAGATATTCTCTTGTAGATATGTTTCTTAACTGATATATCCTCTCGTAGATATGTTTCTTAACTGATAAGAAACATATAATTTATTATTATCTTAAACCTATTAGGATAAGTCCTAATCGACATCCTAAGTGGATCGGGTTAAATTAAGACCCGCCAATGTGGACACACCATATGGCTACATAGGCAAACTTTATGTACATGATGTTGTTGAGTCTTGGGCAGACAGGAAAGGCTTTGTCCGTTCGGTAGTCTGTGTGCGTGCCCAAACCGACTAAATTGGCAGTCTCGGTGCGTGACAGATAGGTTCCAAGGTGCATTGAGGAGCTTGAGCAAGGGAGGGGAGAAAATAAGTAAAGAGTGTAAGTGAGTAGGAAGGAAAGAAAAATGGCTCTAACAGAGTAGAGGAGAAGAAATAGGAGCTAGAATTCCGAGGGAACCTTATATAGAAAGGAGTGAACAATTGCCACTAAACTCCCTACCTTTCCACAACTTGGTATATACCCCCAAACCCACACACTCAACCAGCAGCTCATGTTCTGAAATACGACTTGTTATGTCCTAGAATATGCCCTAATTCCAGAACCAATACTCAGGTTCCACACAGACCAAAACTTTCTGCCACCTTTTCTATTCATGTTTTGAATCCTCAAAATTATGTTTCTAAAACCTGACACAGAAATTAAAACTCCTCTAGCTGAACAAGTTACACCAAAAATAGCTAAGAGGATCGAGCTATGGAGGTGGGTACCACAGTACATCACTCCCCCTTTTAAAAAAGTTTCATCCCTAAAACTTACTTATACATGTATACACGTACCATCATCCTCAACGAACAAGTGTAGACATCGAAGTTGGGTCAATAACATGCGTGGGATCACAGATATACTTTCAAAATATTGAGACGCGAAGGACATTATGCACTCGCCGAAGCTTGCTGGAAATGCAATCTAGTTATGCGATAGGATCAATCTGCTCTAGTATCTTGTAGGGTGTGATATAATGAGGGCTTAGCTTGCCCTTAAGCCCAAATCTCATAATCCTTTTTGGCGATGTTGTCTAATATGAGAGAGTAAAAGGGCCGATGTAGACTAGGAGATCCATACCTAATAGGCTTAAGGTTTTAAGTTGAAGGAATTCCGCTACGTATGTTATATTCTAAGCTCATGTGGTCCTGGATTAGGCTCTGAACTCTCTAATTCTATATTCTTTCTAACAATTGGGATATCTTAATCGACAATCGGTACCATTAAACCATAAAGTTAAGCTTTTAAGTTCCATAAGTTCTATTAGGCATGTCATATTCTTGGGCTTATGTGGCTTTCGGTTAGACCCAGAATTTTCTAGCACTACATCAATTTTGACGATGGGATAGACATTCTGAATCGACAATTGGCCATATTACACTTTATTACTATTTGAACTTTGCAAGTTTCAAATTTCATAATTTTTTGGTATCAATTAACTAGTATTCAAGTGGTCTCAAAATTAACTATTTTTAATGACGTCTGATGTAATGTAAATTTGTAGGAATATAAAATAAGACAAAAGATGGATAGAAGAGGCAAAGAGTAGGGATGTCAATGGGTATGGATATCCGAAATTTTATCCGAACTCAAATCCGAATCCGAACGGCGATGCTAAATGGATATGGTTTCGGATACGGTTATCGAAAACAAAAATTCGACGGATATGGATTTGGATATGGATTGTGACTGTACCCGACCCGAACCCAAACCCGACCCGAACCCGAATTTATTTTACATTATATATAATATGCATATAAAAATTTGATGAAATATTTGAATTTATATTTTAAAAATTTAGATTTAATGTAATATTTTGATATATTGAAAATAGAAATAATTGTTTCGGATTCGGATTCAGATTTGGGTTTCGAATTTTTGGTAGGTTCGGGTTTGGATATGGATTTTTAAAATTCGTCGGGTTCGGGTTCGGGTTTCAGGTTTGGAGTCGGATTTGGGTTCGAATTTTTGAAAATCTACCTCGAATCTGATCCATTGACATCCCTACTAAAGAGATTGTGGGTTAAAAGTTGACTGGATTATATGCAAGTTTTCAAAGTTTAGATAAGTAATAACCGGGATAAATGATCGAGCAAAGGTTTCTAAGGTTTTGTCACTTCTAGAAAAACCTTGTTTTATTTCNATATATATAAAATGAGGGGGCTTAGTCAAAAAGTGAAAGTTGAGGGGTCCATTTCAACGTCCTATAGTTGTAGGTATATGTCAATGGGTATGGATATCCGAAATTTTATCGGAACCCGAATCTGAATGAAACGGATATATCCGATGCTAAATGGATATGGATTCGGATATGGATATCAAAAATAGAAACCCGACGGATATGGATTCAGATATGGATTTTGACTGTACCCGGCCCGAACCTGAACCCGAATTTATTTTGTATTATATATAATATATATATAAAAATTTAATGTTATATTTGAATTTGTATTTTAAAAATTTAGATTTAATATAATATATTTTGAAATATTGAAAAANACCTTGTTTTATTTCCTTAATATTCAAATTAATCTTATAGATATGAATGTAGCTTCTTCTTTTTTTTTTTTGTCCTTCTCCATAATTGTTGTAGAAAGTTTGAATCGAGGATTAAGTAACTTTAGTCCAGAAAATTGGAGATTTATCAAATCAATTGGTGATTTCACCAATTTTTTTTTAATATTTTTTTAGAAAATAAAACTAAGACTAATCAAAGTAACTAGTATATTTATTAGGTTTGATAAAACTTTTGACTAGTATAGAAGCTTAAATTGAAATATATATATATACATATATATATATACATATATATATATATATATATATNATATATAAAAATTTAATGTTATATTTGAATTTGTATTTTAAAAATTTAGATTTAATATAATATATTTTGAAATATTGAAAAAAGAAATAATTATTTCCGGTTCAAATTTTCGGGTTCGGGTTCGGGTTCGGGTTTGGATATGGATTTTTAAAATCCGTCGGGTTCGGGTTCGAGTTCGGGTCTTGAGTTTGGAGTCAGGTTTGGATTCGGGTTTTTGAAAATCCGCCCTGAATCCGCTCCGTTGACATCTCTATATAGTTGAGGGGGTCTCCACTGACCCAAAAAATGAAAAATACAAGGTCATTAAACACCGTATAAAATTTTATTTAGGTCACC
>NW_017891329.1:0-20053 GCF_001540865.1 Ananas comosus | reverse complement strand
TGGGGGGTGAGCTGCTCTTGCAGCATCTTTTAGACTACACCTGTACGTTATAACTCCGAAGTATTTTAAAATATCATTTTTTCAACCTTTTTCGTGCTTTCAATTAATACTCTGTGGTAGGCTTCACACACTTGCCAGGCCGACGGAGTGGCTGCTCTTTCTAACATGTGGTGGCATTTTATCGCAACTCCTTTTAGGATAGTAACTCTTTCCACATTCTTTTTAAACATAGGAGTATCCTTTTTTTTCTTTCTTTTATTATTTTCAAAACTCCGACCCTAAATTTGACCAATCATCCAATTGAAAATATTTTGACGAGATTATAGTCACATTAGGAATATCCATCCATCACATCCGAACCACCACACACACAAGATGATTATCACCAAGAGATTCAAAGTGTGATTTCAAATTTGATGAATTAATATGCATAGAAATCATATTTAAATTATCGTAAAATATAAAAAGTGGAGTAAAAACGTAATTAATATGAATTTTAAGCTTAACTTCATCATTGTGAAGATAAACGACCGTTCAAGCACTTTCTCACACTTTTTTTTTATAAAGAATTTTTCTCTTCATCAAATCATAGATCCATATCTCTTTTCCGGAAAGTTTGATCCTATAACAACATTCCTCAAAATGATTTTTAAATAAACAAAATTTAATGCCAAGCCAAAAATCATTCAAACAGTAATGCCAATGATAAACATTAAACAAAAGCACAATCAAAGAATTACACTAAGATAAAAAATGACTAAGACAGAGAGCAAGGAAGATATCACCTTTCTCGGACGTCCAAATTTGTCGGTAATCAGTTGGTTTTCTCGACTTGTGACGTGTAGGTGCCGTTTGTTTAGGAAGTTTTTATCACCGCAAGGTGCGTTTCTTTCGGTTTTAGGCTTTCTTGGGTTAATTTGCGTTGAGGCTTGATGCACCGATTGCATGAACTTGCTTGTGCATTAGAAATCCGCGGTTCATTTGAGGTACTCGACTAACTGATTTTTCTTTTGATTCCGTGGGAAGCTCCGATTGTAGATGATGTCGGTTGAGTTTAGATATTGCCGATTGATTTCTTCCTTTTCCATTAATTTGGCGCATATCCTTGTAATGTGTCCTTTAAGGCCACATCGATGGACACACTTTGCATTTAAGTAGGTTGTCTTGAGCCTTTAGATCTATTGTCGTTTGAATCCTTTCTCAAGCATATGTCCGTTTCATATCCAAGGCCTAATTTGCTCTGTTGTGACCCAATCCAAGCATTTTGCCTCAATTTCTAGATCCCGAAGAGAAGGTATGTGAAGATCGATTGGAGTTTTGACGAACTTGATCGCGTCAATAATTGTTGGATGTATGCCGGAATTCTCTCGAATTGTTGCCTCTCCAAAAATCGCAATACTTTCTTATAGGATTTGATCGTTGATTTCGCTTACTAGCTTGCTCTTGAGGATTGAATTATTTTTCATATTGATTCTCTTTCCTCCCGAGAGTTTATTCAATAGTCTTCATGTTGTTGTTTTCCTCGCTCAAGTTCCACAAATCGATCGTTCTCAACTTCTTATTGATGGTTACCATCCTTCTTTGATTCAATGAGAAGTTGATTGTACGCTTCCGCTATGTCTCGTCGTTGATTCCTCTTCACTTTCGCCATTGTGCTCGAGAATCATGTTGAAAAAGAGAGATTATTGAGTTAGTAGGAAAAGAGGATAAAAACACAACATTCGATGAAGGAGTCTATTTAGCAAATAAGGCAATTTGCATCATTCTTTTCTTCTCACTTAGACAATTGATGTCACTATGTTGAATCATCCCACGTCTTTGCTTGCATAGCCTTTTTGTTATTACGTCTTCTTGACTGGACAATCCGTCCAATTGGCCGAGGCCTTTGCACTTGAAGCATTGATCTCTGCCTCATATACATCCTTTTCCTTTGAGGACTTTACTACGTTTTTATCCTTAGACTTTAAAGCTAGAAGATGATTTTAGACAAAGATTGGTCGCTAGAACATTGAAGCCTTGTCGTCAATCTATTCTGCGTTCCGAAATTTCGACACAACTTCTTCGTAAGAAGCGCCTCATTTTTGTTCAATAGTCCGCAATGAATAAATCACACGAACTTCGAGTCTTCGTCCTTCCTTTTGTAGATTTCAATGCACACCTGTGCTTTTAGAAGAAGATTGGAAGAAGATTGATTAGTAGGAAAAGTCATCTCATAAGTTTGAAAGCACCTACTAATTCTTCGACCTTCATCTCGTCCGGATGCTTAACCGTTTCGATCGCGACTACTTTAGCCCGAAAGCGTTCGGAAGAGTTCGAAGAATCTTCGCACAACTTTAGCATCCGGGATCTTCTCTCCCAAATTAGCACATGTATTAATAATATCTTGAGCCTAGTGTAGTAATCGGTAAAAGATTCATGCCCTCCTCCTACGAATAGAATTCAATTGACTAGTCAACATTTGGGCTTTTGAATTTTACTAAACTAGTACCTTCATGTGTAATTTGTAGAGTGTCCCAAATTTCCTTGGCGGTCTCACACGCCGAAACGCGAGTAAACTCTGTTTGTGACAATCGCATTTAAATAAAGCGTTTATGCCTTGCCGTTAAACGAAGATGTCTCGTTTTCTTCTTTTGTTCACTTGTTCCGTGGTTTTGGCTTTTCACATTATCGACCTTTTTCTATCGGATGTTTCCACCCAAATTCAATAGTATTGCAAAACTCGCTCATCGATAGCAATTAGAAAACTCTCATGCGAACTTTCAATAGGCCTAATTCGTGCCGTCGAAGAGCGGAGGTCGATTATGTTACACCTTCGCCATTAGATAACAATATATCTAGATCCCGCTCTGAACCATTGAAAGTTTTGAGGGAGCCCAAGGATCTATCTAGATTGTATCTATCACCTAGAGGGGGGTGAATAGATGTGAACGGCCAAAACACAAATCTCGATGCAATAAAATAAAATGCGGAAAATAAAAAAGCACACCGAGATTTACGTGGGACTCCAACTTGGAGAAAAACCCACGGACCAACACGCGAAAAAATAATTTACTAAGAGAAAAGATTACAAGGTGATTACCGACTCCACGGACTCTACCTCTCTTAAACTTCTATGAATCTTCGCGCTACCCTCCGGGTTGTCCGACGCCTCACGTCCGAATCCACGAACGCCTCCACTTCGAATCCACGAAGCTTCAATCACGCCGAATCACGACGCCACTCGAATCCACGCAGCCAACGATCGAATCCACGAAACGCCTTTGTTCACGCCAAATCCACGACCGCCGTACATGAAGAGCATCATGATTATGGTGATCCTCGCCTTAGGAGTATCGTAAAACCAGGGAATAAAACTCCAAGCGAAGCGGAGATCAAATCGACATATAGCGAATTGCGAAACGATATCTCGATTGATCTAAAGAGGCTAATTTGTAGAAATAGGTTTAGAACGAAATCCGAGCCTCTAGGGTTTCTCAAACATGTTATCTTATGATGCTTGATTGTTAGAAGAAGCATGTTATCTTATTTATAGACTTTAGAATCAATTGGAGTCGGATTAGAAAGTTTTCATGATTTTACACTGTGTACCGGTACACTTTAGGCTGTCACCGGTTACACGATGACGGAACGAAAAACCTGCGTAATGCTGTAACCGGTGACAAGTCGCTTGCTGTACCGGTACAGATTTTGTACCGGTACACTTTCAATGTGTACCCGTACACAGTGTGTAACCGGTGACACTTTCAATGTGTACCCGTACACAGTGCAAATTTCAGCTTTTTCACTGTTTCGTGTTTCACAACGTTCCGAGGCACTTTCTAATCCATTAAACTTTGAGTTTATGATTCTAATGCCTATAACTAAGTATGAATCACCATAACATGAATTAAAACTTTACCTGGACATCGTGATTCACAGTGTGAGTTGTTTTCCAACTTCTTCGAAATCTTGAATTCTTCGATCTTCGACAATACGCACCGATTCTTCAAGACTCCGACTCACTTCACGAAACTTGCCAACACACAAGACTTAACACTGTATGCTAAGTTGAAGAAGTGTGACTTCTGGCTCCGAGAAGTCGCATTTCTAGGGCATGTGATTTCTGCGGGTGGAGTCTCTGTAGACCCGAGGAAAGTGGTGGCAATCAAGGATTGGCCGCGCCCGACGAATGTCACGGAGGTTCGAAGCTTCGTGGGCTTGGCGGGATATTATAGGCGGTTTGTGGAAGGCTTTTCCAAGATAGTAATTCCGCTTACCCGTCTGACTCAGAAAGGCACCAAGTTCGTGTGGAGCGAAGAGTGCGACCAGAGTTTCAAAGAGTTGAAGCAGAGATTAACTTCGACTCCGGTGCTCGCTCTACCGGTACAAGGCGAGGACTTCGTAGTCTACAGCGATGCTTCCTGTCTAGGATTGGGGTATGTTTTGATGCAAAACGGAAAGGTGATTGTTTATGCATCCCGTGAGCTGAAGAGCTATGAGAAGAATTACCCCATCCATGATTTGGAGCTAGCGGCGGTAATTTTCGCCCTGAAGTTGTGGCGGCACTACTTGTACGGTGCCCATTGTGAGATCTATACCGACCACAAGAGTTTGAAATATCTATTCACATAGAAAGAGCTCAACATGAGATAGCGGCGGTGGTTAGAATTGTTAAAAGACTATGACGTTGATATCCTTTACCACCCCGGGAAAGCCAATGTGGTCGCTGATGCATTGAGCAGAAAGTCGGTGGAGAACCTCTCGATGTGGGTTACAAATCAATCACCCTTGTGGTTAGACATGGAGCGGATGAACCTTGAGGTGGTCGCTCCCGAGGTTCTAGCCCAGTTGATGGCGCTCGTTGTCCAACCGACCTTGTTGGAGAGGATCAAAGATCTGCAATCCGCAGACCCAGAACTCCAAAAGGTGCGGCGAGACATCGAGGATGGTCGAGGCGGCGATTTCAGTATAGACGCCGGTGGTACACTTCGGTTTCGAAATCGATGCTGTGTGCCGAAAGATCGAGAGCTTCGAGAGCTAATTCTACAAGATGCGCATCGGTCTCCATATGCCGATCACCCGGGCGGCACCAAGATGTATCAAGGACTAAAAATGCACTACTGGTGGCCGGGAATGAAGGGTGATATTGGACGCTTTGTGGCGAAGTGCTTAACATGCTAACAAGTGAAAGCAGAGCGTCGATTTCCAGCGGGAAAGCTTCAAAGCCTACCGATCCCCGTTTGGAAATGGGAGGACATATCGATGGACTTCGTGGTCGGCTTGCCTCGCTCAACGGGCTGCCACGATGCAATTTGGGTAATTGTGGACCGATTGACGAAGTCGGCTCACTTCTTACCGATCCACACCACGTGGTCGGGTGACAAGTTAGCGCAGGTATACCTCGACGAGATAGTGAGACTGCATGGGGTGCTGAAATCAATCGTGTCGGATCATGACCCCCGGTTCACTTCACACTTCTGGAAGAGCCTGCAGGAAGCCCTTGGCACACGGCTCGACTTTAGCACCGCATTTCATCCTCAGACCAATGGGCAAACAGAGAGAACCAATCAAACTCTGGAGGATATGTTGCTAGCGTGTGTCATCGAGTATAAGGGAAGTTGGTGTGATCACCTACCTATGGCCGAGTTCGCCTACAACAACAGTTATCATGCTAGTGTGGAGATGGCACCGTTCGAGGCTCTATTGGCGGACGTGTCGGTCTCCTATACACTGGAGCGATGTGGGTGAGTGTGCAGAGTTCGGTCCTGATATTCTGTGAGAAGCGGAGGAGAAAGTCCGCCTTGCTCGCAAGAGATTGCTCACGGCGCAGTTGAGACAGCGAAGCTATGCAGATAAGCGCTGACGAGATATAGAGTTCGCGGTGGGCGACCGCGTATTCTTGAAGGTTTCACCGATGCGGGGTGTGAAGTGGTTTGGAGTGTGGGGAAAATTGAGTCCCCGATATATTGGACCCTATGAAATATTGGAGTAAGTTGGCACGATGGCTTATCGACTCGCTTTGCCGCCGAAGCTCGCGAATGTACACACTGTGTTCCATGTCTCCAATCTCCCCAAGTATATTCACGACCCCGAGCACGCAATGCTATATGAGCCACCGGAGCTTCAAGAGGACTTGAGCTATGAAGAGTTTTCGGTGATGATTATCACACGAGAGGTGCGGAAGTTGAGGAATCGAGAAATTCCCTACGTGAAGGTTCGGTGGAGCAATCATGATGATCGCGAGGCCACCTGGGAACTCGAGGATCTAATTAGAAAGCACCACCTTCATCTGTTCGAGGAGTGAGGTAAAATTTTAAGTTAAAGCAAAGGATCAAGTTAGTTTCGAGAATGAAACTCCTTTTAAGGAGGGGAGGATGTAAGGAAGTGAATTCTCGAAATCCGGGAGTTGTACTTCATCCAGGATCGACTAATTGTCGAGTGAGTATCCTTCGGGAAAGCTAAAGTTATCCAAAACACAAAAAGTGCATTGGAGTTGAGTCCGCGAGAGCATATAGTGCAAAACCTGCACTGGGCTGAAGTTGCTCTCGGGGACCGGTCCCTGGTGGGGAGAGACCGGTCCCCGAGGTTGGTGGTTGCTGGGGATCTTTGATGCACCCTGTCCCTGGCTGAGGGGACCGGTCCCCGTGTGCGACGCCAGCGAGAGAAGGCCAAAATCGGCTAAGTCCTGAAAATCGAGCTCTCGGCGACTAGTCTCTCAGGCGAGGACTGGTCTCCCGAGGACCGGTCTCCCAGGGAGAGACCGATTCCTGAACGCGAAAAGGCCTTCTGGCCGCCAGGACTGCTCTCGGGGACCGGTCTCCCCGACGAGGGACCAGGCCCTCTGGGCGCAGAATGCCCAGTGAGGGCTGTGTACAGGGTGAAATGTTGAGGGGCTAAAATGAATTTTGTTACAATAGAGGGGTATGTAGGCCATCTCTCTCTCCCTCAGCCTCTCATTCTCTCTCTCTCACACTCTTTCTTGCTCCCTCTCTCTCTATAGAATAGAAAGAACAAAAGAGAAGGAGAAGAAGGAAGAGAAGAAGAAGAAGGAGGAGATCAAGCTAGAGAAGGCTTGGAGCATCTTCCTCTCTTTCTCTCCTCTCCATTGGTGTAGCTCAAGAGGTAAGCTACAAACCCTAACTTGTAGAACTTAGGGTTTTTGGGTTTTGAGCTTTGAGATGAGGTCAAATGGACTTCTAGCACCATTGTTGGTGGATTAGAGCTAGAGGCTAAGGTTTCATGGTGCAAATGGCATGATGCTAACCCTAGGGCACCCAAAATGGGATTTTTGGAAATAGATGAGATTGATCTCATTTGAGGCCTTGTAAACCTAATTGCTAGGTTTCCAAACGCGTTGGCGGAGTCGGAATTACGATTCGTCGAGCGGGTGTAGAGCTATCGGCAAAGTAGGGCCGACCTAGCTTCGTTTCTCCTAAAGAGGCGGGGAACACGTGGTTTGAAGTGCCAAGGAACACTTCTAGGACCTCCACAACGATTATCGACTACAAAAGGTGGGGGGTGTCATCTCGAAGCAACCGAACTCCTTTCTATGTCTTAGATTGCATTTAATCTCATCTCTTACATATTGTATTGTAGGATTGCATAGTAGTACCATTCCTTATGCTTTCTAATTGATAACCTAGTGTACTTGGAACGCTTGGTGATTTAGATAGGTGAGGATTGGGTCGGAATATGGATCCTATAGTGCTAAAGAAATGAGATGAACACGATGGGTGTTGATGACATAGAAAGTGGTGTTTAAATGTTAAAGAACAAACGAGTGGAATCCAAATGTTAAAGAATAATGAGTGGCATTAATGTAGTGTAAATGACACTAGAGATTTGAGAACCTAGGGATAGGTGGATCCCTTAGAAAATGGCTTGTGGACAAAGAACTTAGTAAACCTAAGTACCTTCACATGGAGAGGTTGTCGATGATTTGATTGAGATATTGACCCTAGTTGTAGGGCATCCACTTGGAGAGGATTTGATTGCGTTGTTGACCCTAGTTGTAGGGTATCCTCACTCGGAGAGGATAGATCTAGCTCACAGTCTGCTTTTGGGGTGGTATTGCCATCCATATCCCCACATAGAGGGGATTGTCGTCGAGTACTCCGGAGTGTCGGGCGATTAGGACCACATGGAGGTCCGCAGACGGTCCCAGGTCTGGGGGCACATGGAGCTCCCCACTCAATGGGATGGAAAAAGGTGAGTTAAGGGCGAACCCAAGGGTTTCGCCACAGATTGGGTAAATTAGCAGTTAACAATGTCATTGAACATTATTATTCGAACATGGATCGAACTTGTTAGCATGGTAGTAAACTTTTACTATATGATGTATGCATTCATTATACATGATTATGGGCATAGTAGCATAGTTTTCCTTTACGCCTTTACAGCTTTCAGATATCTATCTATCTGTCTACTTGTTGTTACTTGTGCCCACTTGGACCTAGTGGGGAGACCGGCGGAGTCGGCAGTCGAGCCCACTGGGAACTATGGAAGATAGTTCTCACCCCACTATATTTCCAGTGGTAGGTACAGGTCTACCGAGTGAGGACCGCGGCAAGGGCATCGCGCCCGAGCAGTGAGACTGTGGTAGTATAATAGCTTTCCTTTTGCATTAGCACACCTATGTATTTGAGAGTTTCATGTAGGTGAGGTTGGAGAGCTATGTATTTTGGATGATCAAATGTATTCATTTGGAGAAAAGGATGTAAATGTTAAAGAATGCAAACTATTGTAATAGTTAGTAAAGTACTCTCTTTATTTCACTCGTTGTTACTTGTGGATCACTTGCTCTTGTTGTTATTGGCACTGTTTGTGCCTCGTTGAATGTGTATGTTTAGAATTTAAAATTTCTGGATAAATTCTTGTACACATTCCTGTTGTTGAGCCTTGGAGGGGAAGGGGAGGTGCTGTCCGTTCGGCGGTCCGCCCGGCGATCCTGAATCGTGCCAAATTCGTAGTGGTTTCGGGGCAGGGCGTGGCAGTGTATCTCTCTTTTCTATACCTTTAGGGTACTAGGAGAGTAGTGGGCAACTTTGTTAAGTGAAACGAAGGGTTGCGACAGTCACGGTGGGTTTGACTTTATGAAATAGGGGAGAAATGTCCCCTATGTGTTTTATACTTGTCGTATCATCGAGATGCATGCATATTCATGCTAGATAGAATTTTTATGAATTTTAGAATACTTAAAATGCATGTGTTATGTATCATGAAAATTCAACTCTATATCGTAGAGTCATATGTATATTCTGCATGCATGTGAAAAGTATTATATATTGCAAGTTGGGGATATGTCTCATATGATGAAAAGAACTATAATTGTGTACTCTTGAACTCCTAACTCATGTTTGGACAAAGTGAATAAAAGTGCCATAAAGGGGCACCGACTTAGTAAACTGTGAAACTGCAACATAGAGACAGGCCATTTGGACATCGACTATATTCCATGTATAGACACGATGACATAGTGATAGGCCATTGAGACACTTGCTTTATTTCATATTTTAGGCATGATGACTTGAGGCTTGAGACGGACTTTTACGCTTGCTTGTCATTGTGCTCATTCGCACATGCTTGTAAGAGTCGCTCCCCACAAGCCAGCACTCCGGAGATAGCCATCGCAACACATGCTCACCCGTACGGGATTGGGTGCCGAAATGGGATGCCGTGGGGGAGGCTCATTCCGAGAGTGGGGATGTTGACTACCACAGGGCCATTAGGCACGGCGCAGGCCGGACTACCCACGGGTAGGTCCTACAGGATTGGAACATTGGTCACTTAGTATACCGAGTGGACATTGACTAGAATAGTAAAGAATGACATTTTACTATTTAGCTTGTGGACATTATGTTAGTCGTACTCTTGGACATTCATGTTACAGCAGCTTTATTACTTATACAAATTCATGCTAAGTAGAGATATCATGTTATAGTAAGCTTTCATGTTAGTAGCTTATGGTTCATTTCATACTTGTACTTACCCCTTTTCAGCTTTTGGGCCTAGTGGCGCATTTCATTGAAGTCAATAATTGCCCGCTGGGAACTATTATTTAATAGTTCTCACGCCCCCTGTTTTATGGTTTTCTTTCAGAGCCTTCAGCACCGGTGGAGGCGCGGGATCGCGGCAAGGGGGTCGCGTAGTTAGATAGCGGAGCTTGCTTTTGCTCCTAGGTGGTTTACTCTCTTTTGGTGTTTTGGTGAGGGAGAGTTTTGTTACCATGTATAGAGACCACCTATGTTATACTTTTGGCTCTTGGGTTTGGACTTTTTTTGTACTACTTTATAGTCCTTTTCTCAGTAGATTTTAGCCTTATGTTTATTCCTTTATTGTAGAATCTAGTTGTACTTTGCTCTGATATTTCTAGATGTCTTTCTACTGTTGCTTTATTTACCATTTTATTGTAGACGCCTTATATGTTTTAGACGTATGGCGGGTCTGGACACGTGCCGGGCGGGCTTCCGCTGGGTCTCGGGGCGTGACAGTTTATTTTGATATCAGAGCCTAGGGTTGAGTCTTAGTGGACCTAGTAAACCTTAGGCCGGTTGGACTATAGGAAATAGGCTCGTGAGAAATAAGGTCTATTTGACTTGTAAGCGAAAGTATCACGATTGGGTTGTATTATAACTCTAAAAAGTTGGAGTTTAATTGAAGTGTATGGCTTCTAACTTCGCGGAGGATTACGTTAGCGGCCGACAACGTAACATCGGGAGTTAGTAATGAAGAACACTTCCTTACTTTTGCATGATTTGGGTATTATCTATTTGAGCGGGGATTCGATAGCGTGGGTTTTACTAACTTGGCGCTTTTATGATGTTGTAGTGAGATGCCGATAACACGCTCCCAATCTGCCGTAGCGGATAATGCAGCACATCTTGAGGAGGTGGAGACCTCCGCTACCTCCGGATCCAGCGAGGTCCGTGAGTTGAGGAACCAGCTTGCGGCCCTCACCGACTTGGTTGCACAGCAGACTGTCGCGGCTCAGCAGCAGGCAGAGGTAGCGCGCCGACAGGAGGCGCGGATGAAGCGCCTGGAGGACCTTTTGCTGCAGCAGGCGGCGGTTAGGGAGGCTCAGATTCCTACACCACCCGCGCCTGTGGAGGTGGTCGCACCCAGGGGGTTGTCCCCCGTCCTTGACACTTGGCAGACGGCACCTGCGGATGGGCCTCAGGAGGAGGTGGTCGCGGCACTACCAGCTCAGATGCCTCTGGCGGGGGCAGTTTTTTCCGCATTAGTTGAGGGAGCAGAGCGGGACCGACTCATGGATCGCCTCAATGAGTTCAGGAGGTGCAGTCCCCGGATCTTCGACGGAGAGAAGGTTGACCACTGGATTGTGGAGAAGTGGTTGATGCACATGGAGAAGCTCTTCCGCGACACCTTCGTGGAGGAGAGGGATCGAGTTTGGCTTACACACACCACTTGGAGGGTGAGGCCTATCGCTGGTGGTTGGATATTCAGAAGAACCCCAGCACGGATTTGGTGGCTATCTCTTGGAAGAAGTTCAAGGAGCTTCTGTTGACACACTACTTCCCTGACAGCGTCAAGAGGAAGATGGAGCAGGACTTGCGCAACTTGCGTCAGGGGGACCGGACAGTGGCCGAGTTCGAGAGGGAGTTTTCTCGGCTTCTACACTGCGTGCCTTTCATCGTGCGGGACGACGAGGACAAGGCCCGCATCTTTAAGTGAGGATTGTGACCGTCTATCTTCCGGTTTGTGCAATCTTCTAACTTCCAAACCTACCGGGAGGTGGTGAATCGCGCGCTAATTATGGAGAGCGGCGCGACGGATGTTCAGGAGCGGCGAGAAGGCTTGGACAAGAGTAAGGGCAAAAGGCCCGCGGCTGAGGGTGCGAGTCAGACGCACTTTAGGAGGCCGTCGAAGCACCCTAGGAGCCAGCAGCGTAGGCGCGGCTCGGCAGCGCAGCGAGGAGGCTCTGATCAACGCCGACCTCCCCAGTGCGTGATATGTGGTGTTCCCCATATTCCACCACAGTGCCCGCAGAGGGGAGGGAGGTGTTTCCTGTGTGGCCAGGAGGGCCACTTCCGGACCGAGTGCCCGAGGGGTTCGTCACCGATATCGTCAACTGCATCGGCACAGGCTCTACCAGCCGCCAGCCAGGAGACTTTATCGGCACAGTACCAGCCTGGACGGTCATCCGTCGAGCGTTAGAGCGAGGGATCTTGACAGGCCCCGAGTGGGCGCATGTACGCCGCTCAGACCGAGGAGGCAGCAGTAGCCGAGGATGTGGTTGCAGGTATCATTTTATTAAATGGCATTCGAGTTCGTGCATTATTTGATACCGGTGCATCACATTCATTCATAGATTGGCTGTTTGCCGAGTAGCATGGCATTCCTTTGGTTTCTTTATTGCATTCGGGACAGGTTGTAGTACCCGACCACACGTTGGATATTCGAGAGTTTTGCCCCAGTTGCCCTGTTCGGGTAGGGGATTGGATTATACCTGTGGATTTGCTAGCTTTGCGCAAGCTGGGGGAGTTCGATGTGGTCTTGGGTATGGACTGGTTGACCAAGTACTATGCCACGATCGATTGCAAGAATCGCGCGATTACTTTTAGAGAATCGGGGCAGACTGAGGTTGTATTTAGAGGATGCCGGAGTTTGCTGTTTGCAATGACAATCAGCTCATCTCGAGCTAGGCAGCTGATCAGCAAAGGTTGCATAGCCTTTTTGGCTAGTGTTGTATTGAGGGGCGATGATGACACCCCTAGGTTTGAGGATATCCTGGTGGTGCGGGAGTTTTGCGACGTGTTTCCAGCTGAGCTACTGGGTATGCCACCTGATAGGGAGATTGAGTTTGTGGTAGATCTCGTCCCTGGGACTACCCCAATCTCAAAGGCGCCCTATAGGATGGCACCGGCGGAGCTGAAGGAGCTGAGGGCACAACTGCAGGATCTTTTGGACAAAGGCTTTATTCGACCGAGCGTCTCGCCTTGGGGAGCACCCGTCTTGTTCGTCAAGAAGAAAGACGGATCACTGTGCCTATTTGTGGATTCTCGTGAGCTTAATAAAGTCACGATCAAGAATAAGTATCCGTTACCAAGGATCGACGACTTATTAGATCAGCTTCAAGGATCGAGTGTGTATTCCAAGATCGACTTACAGTCGGGATACCATCAGTTAAAGATAAATCCGAGGATGTATCGAAGACGGCTTTTAGAACACGGTATGGACATTATGAGTTCACAGTTATGCCGTTCGGGCTTACTAATGCCCCGGCAACCTTTATGGATCTAATGTACCGTGTTTTTAAGCCCTATCTAGACAGGTTCGTTGTGGTGTTCATCGACGACATCTTGGTTTATTCCCGAAGCGATGCAGATCACGAGGAACATTTGAGGCTTGTACTTCAAATACTTCGAGAAAAGGAGCTGTATGCCAAGTTGAAAAAGTGTGAATTTTGGCTTCGAAAAGTGGCATTCCTTGGACATTTGATTTCAGGATCGGATATAGCCGTGGATCCCAAGAAGGTTGAGGCTATCAAGGATTGGCCGAAACCGACTAGCGTCACGGAGATACGGAGCGTTCTTGGATTGGCCGATTACTACTGAAGATTTGTCGAGGGGTTTGCTAAGTTATCTACTTCCCTTACGAGGCTCACGCATAAAGGCGTCAAGTTTATTTGGAACGATACTTGTGAAAGGAGCTTCCAATAGTTGAAGCAAAGATTGACGACCGCCCCGATCCTAACCCTGCCGGTTGCCGGAGCAGGGTATGTGATTTATAGTGATGCTTCATTTAATGGATTGGGTTGCGTTTTGATGCAGGATGGCAAGGTGATCGCGTAAGTTTCTCGCCAATTGAAGGAATATGAAAGGAATTATCATACACACAATCTGGAGTTGGCGGCCGTAGTCTTTGCATTGAAGCTATGACGCCACTATCTTTATGGCCAGCGGTGTGAAATATACACGGATCACAAGAGCTTAAAGTACTTATTCACTCAGAAGGAGCTGAACTTGAGGCAGCGCAGATGGTTGGAGCTGCTCAAGGATTATGACTTGACTATTCTTTACAACCCCGGTAAGGCTAACGTGGTTGTAATATACCGAGAATTCGGAAAATAAATATCGAACTTTAGTCAAATTGACCAAAGTGTGAGGATGGTACACTTCGAAAAGTCCGAAGGTGTTAAAATGAGTAAAAGTGCGTTGTGGGAGGTTTCGAGAGCTAAAGAATCAAAAATCTGCATTATGCAGGTTTTGTGCTCTCGGGGACCGTCCCTTGTGGGAGAGACCGGTCCCCGAACGCGTGAAAACTGAGAAAGCTGAAAATCGGCTAAGTCCCAGAAAATCAGCTCTCGGGAACCGGTCCCTGCGAGGAGGGACCGGTCCCCGAGAGACCGGTCCCCCTGGGAGAGACCGGTTGCACTGCGCGGGGGCCTTGGCTGCCTACGGGGAGAGCCCTCTGGGACCAGTCCCAAGTCGGGGAGACCGGTCCCCCAGAACGAAAATGGCCCAGTTTGGGCAGTTCAATAAAGTGAAAGTTGAGGGGCCTATTTGCATTTATGCAACCCAATGATTATGTAGAGGGCTTTGAGGGCTTTTATCCTCTCATTCTCTCCCTCTCACACCCTCTCTCCTCTCTTTCTCTCTCTAGAAGATAAGAAGGAGAAGAAGAAGACAAAGAAAAGAAAGAAAAGAAAAAGGAAAAGAAGAAGAAGGTGGAGAAGAAGGAGTGAAGAAACTCCCTCTCCCTCATCTCTGGCTTGTAGGAGGGAAAGCTTTGAGGTAAGCTTTAATCCTTTTATGGTGAAACCCTAAAATGAGAACCAAGTGACCTAGAAATGGTTTTAATTGAGCCTAATAAGTGTTTCAAGCTTTCTTTTGCTTGTGGATGAGATCAAAACCATGGATTGGGTGTAGGAGGTGAAGCTTAGAGGAAAGCTTCAACGCCTCTCATGGTAAAATCCAAACAAGGGTTTGGATTGAGCTAAGAATGGTTTTTATGGAGTCTCTAGAGTAGATTGAAGCTTCTTTTGCTTCATAATGAGATCAAACCCTAGGTTTGATATATGTTATGAGTTAGGGCACCCAAATTGGGGCTTTTGCTTATGAGGGTTCCAAAGTGGAATTGATCCTCTAGAAATCTAATTGGGGGTATTTCCGATGCATTGGTGCGCTCAGATTGACGTTACGAAAAGCCAATATAAAGATATGAGCAAAATGGCCTAATAGGGCTTCGTTTTGCCGCAGGTAGCAAACTAAGAGGCTAAAAATTTCAAGAAAATCACCATAGCATCCTAGTATGCCTACGAGGTGGGTGGTGCTATCCAAACTTGTTGGAATTCCCTTTACGTCTAATGTGTCACTTTTTGAGCATCCATGGGTATATTGTTGCATGTATAGTAAGGTAATGAGATTATGAATATGTGAATGTTTACATTTTGTGAGTTCATATGCATCATTAGATGGTTGAGAACCAATAAGAACGTAATAACCCTATATGTGCATGTATGATGATGAGAACTTGATAAAGTTAAAGAACAAGTGACATATGACATTAGGACAATGAAATATTGAGAATGAAAGCTAAAGATAGCCTAAAGTTGTATAAAAATACTAGAATTAGTGTATGACATCAGAGAGAAAAGTGTGGCATCAAGTGAATAAGTGAGTCATAAAGAACGTTAAATGCTAGAGTTAGCATCAAAAGTGTGACATAAAGAACAATGGCTAGAGTTAGCATCAAAGTGTGGCATCAAAGAACACTAGAGTTAGTGCATTGACATGGTCAAAGATAAAAAATGCAAAGAACATGAGATTGACACAATGACATTCAACCTTAGACCTAAGGGTCATTTGTGCATAATTCCTTAGAGTTAAGGAACAGATTGAATTGAATATCCTTAGAGTTAAGGATCGATCATACTCGCTATAAGTCCTTGCTCGAGGGTGGTCGCTCTCCCTCGGGCGATGCGCTCCGGAGTTTGTCATCACTGAGTTGAGTTACTCAGAGGACGGTCCTAGCGGGAGGAAGCTGAGGGCCCACGATCATGGATTTGAGTTGTGAGTTAGTAAGGCGATACCCCCGGGTTAGCCTTGAGATTGAACAAAGAACAAAGAACAAAGAACATCGACCATGCATTCTTTATGAATTTATATTGAGCATCTTATTGATAGCGTTGTTTAGGCATATTAGCTGCATTTGTATAGTTGGCAACTTATTTGCTTATTCTTTCTATTATGCCTTAGTTAGACCTAGTGGGAAAGTCGGTGAGATTAGGGCCGAACCCACTGGGAACTTTGTTTTAACTCTCACCCCACTATTTCCACAGCGCCGGGACCGAGCGAGCTGGCCAGCGACCGCGGTAAAGGTATCGCACCTTAGTCAGAGGCCACCAGAGTTGGGTTTATGTTTTGTAGTAGCATTCCCTTACTTCATCTTTTGTACTTGAAGATACTTAAAGTAAAGAAAAAGAATATAAAGTTTTATTTTGAGGCAATGTGATGTAAAAAGAAATGATGCAAGTGATGTAATGAAATGTAAAGAATCATGAAAATGAAGGTTAAATACAATGTATGTGATCAAAAGAGAATCATAGTATTTGTGTAGATGTTTAGTTTCCTTTCTTTCACTCATGGCTATTGTTTACCCTCGCGTAAGCCGTTTGTGTATATTTCCGCTAGTGCTTTTCTCTATTTGAAAATGTACAGGTGATGAGCCTTGGGCTGACAGAAAAACTCTGTCCGTTTAGCATCTGTTTGACGTGCTCGGGCCGGCCCAAATTGGTATCGGTCCCGGGGCGTAACAGTGGTGGCGGATGCGCTAAGTCGGAAATCGACGGAAAACTTAGCGATGCATGTGGTTACTCAACCGTATTTCATCAAGCAGATGAAGTGGTTGGATTTGGAGGTGGTGACTCCTGACATGCCCTTGAGGTTGATGACCTTGGTAATGGAATCTACACTTTTGGATAAAATTAAAGAAAAGCAAGTTTCTGATGTGGAATTGAAAAAGATTAGAGATAAAATGGTTGATGGTTGCACCGGCGATTTCTTTGTGGATGATCAAGGGTTGATGCGTTTTCATGGACAATTATGTGTACCGGCGGATTCGGGAATTGAAGAAGATATTCTTTAAGAAGCACACCGGGCACCCTATGCTATACATCCGGGAGGCACCAAGATGTATAAGAACTTAAAGTTGCTCTATTGGTGGCCCGGGATGAAAAAGGATGTGGGTGAGTTTGTTGCTAGATGTCTAACTTGCCAATAGGTGAAGGCTGAGCACCGATTACCCACAGGAAAACTTCAGAGTTTACTGATTCCCGTGTGGAAGTGGAAGAAGATCACCATGGATTTTGTGATGGGATTGCCTCGCTCTCAGGCCGGGCATGATGCTATTTGGGTGATCATGGATAGGTTGACGAAGTCGGCGCACTTCATATCTATTCATACTACTTGGACTGGAGAGAAGCTCGCACAAGTGTATCTTGATGAGATTGTGCGACTTCACGGAGTGCCTACCTCGATTGTATCTGATTGAGACACCCGATTCGTGTCTCACTTTTGGAGGAGTCTGCAGGATGCCTTAGGCACCCGATTGAATTTTAGCACTGCTTTCCACCCTCAGAGTGATGGGCAGTCGGAGCGCACTATTCAGACCTTAGAGGACATGCTCCGAGCATGTGTGATAGACTTTCAGGGAGGATGGTCGCAGCATCTACCGATGGCAGAGTTTGCTTATAATAACCGTTATCAAGCAAGCATCAAGATGGCGCTTTCGAAGCATTTTACGGACGGAAGTGTAGATCGCCACTTCATTGGAGTGAGGTCGGCGAGAGATTGGCTTTAGGCCCTGATGTGCTCCGAAAAGCTGAGGACAAGGTTCGTGTTGCTCGGGAGCGACTTTTGATGGCACAGAGTAGACAGAGGAGCTACGCCAATCGACGACGGCGAGACTTGGAGTTCCAAGTTGGAGACCATGTTTTCTTGAAACTCTCGTCGACCAGAGGGATCAGGAGATTTGGGATTCGGGGAAAGTTGAGCCCCCGATTCTGTTAGATGTATGCCCTATAAGCCAACCAGGCCGACACATATATTCTTTCTAGGACATAAATTTGTATTTGATTTTATAATATTATGAATATATTTGGGTTTTTATTTCCATTCATGTTGTGTATGTGTCCATGAATCATCCAAGGAATTAATAAGATGATGACATATATTTTCAAGAGTTGAGAATTTAAGACGTGTCATTGGTGGTTAATTCCTAAATGCTCCCGATCAATGGATCATCACGGGGACGGTGATTGATACGATGAGATTGGTGCATAGGTCGCTTTCTTTTTGTGTAGACGGGTCTCGAGCCGACAATATGGGGACACTGAAGCGAATATGCAGGTGGTTATTGGAGAACAAGGGTACCGAGCGTGACCAACGCGAGAAGTCACTTGGATGTCTACTCACTCGTCAGTGACTTACTCAATGTTGCAGTAGTGTGACTGGTCCTTTGACCTGCGGTGTCTCGGCTATTCACAATGAGGTTACTGCAGTTTGACTGTACATACACTTGGTCCCTAGCCATTTGGGTCCTTCCGGTGCATGTTGGCTGCAGTAGGTTCATTGTAGAAATAGGGTGCGCACTTAGATGGAATCTATCTCCCTTAGTAGATAAGGGTGTTAGTCCTATATGATTTATGAGACCGAGTTTAGAAGACCTTCGCCAAGGCAGAGTTAATAGTGGAAAAGGGTTTCCGATATTAGAAACTCGAGTCGAATGAATTTAACATATGACAGACGATGGGGTTTGACGAGTTATTCAATAACCTCCATCTAGTCGGGACTCATGATAGAAGGATTGTATCACACGGTAACTGCACCAAGAGGTTCAGATTCCATTCTACTGGAATGCCACAACATGCTGCTAGGCGTCACTTGTAGATTGTGAGACTCATGAGAATTATCTAGATGATCGATAATTCTTATTGTGCTGAGTTGGAATTGTTCCGATCCACTGAAAGGAGTTTCAGTGATATTGTTGATAGTGATCAAAATATATCTCACTACCAGATAGAATAGAACCTATGGGGTCACACACATAAGAGGTTGTGATTGATCGGATAGCTAGATCGCGATTATTGAATGTTGCCGGCCGGACCTAATTGTCAATATGTTGATAATTGGACTAATTTGTAATTATTACAAATTAGTGGTATTAAAAGTGTAAATGTTAACAAAGAGGACTTACAAAATTAGTTAGAAATTATAAAGAGGACTATATGTGCAAATGTTGTATTATTATTTGATAAATCAAATTAATAATAGTTCAAGTCGAATCAAAATTAGGATTTGATTTGATCTAACTAATTAAGGAAAGGATAAATTTAAATCTAAATTTGTACTTACTCTAATGGTTATTAATTTATTAAAAGAGGATTATATTCCTCTATATAACAATACGGGAGTTTTTAGAAAACCCTAGCCATCATCTCTCTTCTCCCTCTCTCTTCCATCTTCTCGCAAAATAGACGTCCTTTTGCAAGGGAGCTAGCACTCCGGTGAGGCCATCGATCAATATCAAGAACCTTGTGTAGATACCTATAGAGGCCGATGACGCGTGTGCGGCGTCAAAGAACACGAATTCCACAGATCATCAAATTGAGGTGAAGATCTATCCGCGAAAAAGGGTAAAGATTCGATCTTGCTTTTTTCTTTAATCTTAAAGAACAATGAGGGATCCTAATTGCGTGGTTTTTGAGATTAGATCTCGAGAGTTTTCAAAAATCAAATTTGTTTGATTTCTTTTCCCCTTCGTTTTACTATAGCAGATTTTCTAACAGTGGTATCAGGCGAATACCAGCCGGAATGTGAGAACTAAGTGCTATGGCGGACAAAGTGGGCTACCAATCGGTTTGGGAGCCACCTCTTGAACGCCGTATAGAGCCACCTCTAAGATATCTCACATCGCCTCGTAATGGCTCTGTCTATCTTTGATCTGTATTGTTTGCGACCCACGATCAGCGTCAGCGGTCTACCAGGGGTATGTAACTGCCCCCAAATATCCACACGATGGGATACGATTCGATCAAATTAATATGTAGGCCTAC
>NW_017891328.1:0-19910 GCF_001540865.1 Ananas comosus | reverse complement strand
GAGATCAAATCGGCATATAAATATCAAATTACAATATTCCGATTTGACCTAAAAGAGGCTAATATGTAGAAAATAGGTTTTAGATGAAATCCAAGCCTCTAGGGTTTCTCAAACATGTATTCTTATGATGCTTGATCTTTTAGAGAAGCCCAATAACTTATTTATAGACTTTAGAATCAATTGGAGTCGGATTAGAAAGTTTTCACGATTTTACACTGTGTACCGGTACACGAAAGGCTGTCACCGGTTACACAAGGACGGAACAGAAATACGAAGCCAAGTCAGTGGCTGTACCGGTACGCGCTTGATTGCTGTACCGGTACACAATGCAATTTTTGGGATTTTGCATTGTTTCGAGTTCCGTACACTTCCGAAGCACTTTCTAATCAACTATACTTTTGATTAAATGATTCTAATGCCTATAACTAAGTATGAATCACCATAATATGAATTAAAACTTTACCTGAGCATCGTGATTCATATCGTGAGTTATTTTCCAACTTCTTCGAAATCTTGAATTCTTCGATCTTCGACGATATGTACCGGTTCTTCAAGACTCCGACTCACTTCACGAAACTTGCCAATACAAAATCCTTAACAATCTCCCCCTTTGGCAATTTCGTGACAAAACTCACACAAACTCAAAAATTACAATTTAAAGAGAAAACGAAGTTCAATGTCATCACCAAAACATCGAACCCCTCGCGTGTAATCCAAATACAATATGAAACTCAGAATTACATCAAAACTCCTAAAACAGACTCTATGACTTAGACGCAACTAGGAGTCTTGAAGTCTTGAAATCCTGCAAAATAAATCACTCAAAAATGATTAGCCTTAAATTCTTATACCTTCTCCTCCAATGTTCACATCTCCTCCTTTGTTCTTGAATTCATCATCCTCAGCTCCAGTTTAATGCCTGTTTATCCATGGGACCTTCTCCTCCAATGTTCACATCTCCCCCTTTGTTCTTGAATTCATCATCCTCAGCTCCAGTTTAATGCCTGTTTATCCATGCTCTCCCCGTTCATCTATGCTCTCCCCCTTTTTGTCAAAAATTGCCAAAAGAAAGCAAGTAAAAAGAGAAAACATACTAGAAAGCATAAGAGTAGTCCAGTCATAGTTACAGGCCTAAAACAAAAATAAGAACATGCAAAGGAAAGATAAGCAAGCATAACTAAAACATCGTCCTAGAAAGTAAGCATAATAAAGTAATAAGACGAAACCCAAGGAAGACATCACTCAGTGTCCTCGTCATCATCATCATCATCATCTCCTGCTCCAGCACCAGATCCCCCAGCCTCAGGAGCATCACCAGACGGTGGAATGAGTGGATGTCGTGAAGTCGATCTGGTATAAGTAGTAGGCTCAGCAGGAAAAATATCATCATGCCTACATCCCATTTTCTCCATCATTCTCTTCATCCCCATTTCCACCTTTCTCGCAAGATCATCTAATTTCTTCTTCATAGAGCGCACCTCGTGATGAAGTGATTCCACAGTAATCACTCCCCTGGAACTAGAAGATCCCTCACGCTCTGCTCGAGGTGGAGGTGCCTGGCTAGGAGCTGGTCGCGATGATCCCTTTGTTTGCTGAAATGATTTTAGTGTGCTGACTGACTTGGCCCAAGTTACAGCATCAATAGGACCAAGACCATAATCATACTTCTCACATGAAACATCCACTCCACTGTCCTGCAGAATCCGTGTGATCAAAAGAGGAAATGGAAGGAGATCTCGTCGAGCAGAAGCCTGAATAACATGAATCATCCGCTGCCATATCAGAAAAGGGATGTTAATATTCAATCCATGAGATTGCTCCGGATGACCAAGAAGAAACAGTAGAAGCAAACGATCCCAACGAATTCGCTTTGTCCCAATCGTTGGTTGCACATTATAGCTCAGGACCAAAGATAATAAATGATATTCTGGTCGCAGATCCTTAGACTCTACATAAGCTCGATTCGTTTGCACTCCAGCTCTGCAGACAGCCGCTACAATAGTATCCCAATGAGATAAGGACTGAAATCCTCCTGATGTATAAGGAAGACCTGCAGTGTCTACGTTCATCCCCAGAAGCTCTCCAATAGTATATGGGGTAACGGCAATCTTCTGTTGACGTACGAATGTCTCAAAAACATATGTCCCGGTCTCCTCATCTTCTGCTAAGACCCTTCCGTTCATATAGAACTCACGAATGAGTTCCACACAGAAAGGAGCACGAGTAGGGACTCTGCCAACCGGCTCAATGGGAACCCGCTGTAGTAACTGCCCAAAAGTAGGAACGTCATGAATAAGATCGTTGAAATTGACACACCGCTCCGCAATACACGACTTGCTCATGTACATCCTCCGTCGCTGAGGAGGAACCTCCGCAGCACGCTTTGACCGAGTTTCTCTTGCACGTGAGGACTCACCAGCTATTCCTTTGCCCTTGTCAAGCTGAGCAATAGGTTCTTCTGCCTCTTCAGTGGAGCTTTCTTGATAATCAGGATCCGAGCCGTACGCTTCTTCTGTTGTTCGTGTCCTCTTAGAGGACCCACGACGACCTCTACCACCACCTCGTCCACGTCTCGTAGCCATTAGCACCAAAATCAGCAAAATGAATGAAAACGCCATTTTTCCTATACAAAAATTAGCCGTGCATGAACAAAAATTTTGAAAAATCTGTAAAAATAGCGAAAAAATTTCTAATAACATTAGAATGCATACAAGTGCTATTTCTAACCAGATCATGCAAAAATTTTCATCAAAAATGACATTTTAAAAAAAATCCCGAAATTACGTGAAAAATGAAGCTTAGAACATGGATCAGCGAAAAATAATGTGATTTGATGTGATTCAAGTGTTCTAGAAGCAAGATAATGTCCTTAAGCACTGATCTACAGCAAAAAATTGCATAAAAAACGATCAAAAACAGAGATCTAAGCATGAACTCGAAATTTTTCGAAAAATAAACATGAATGCGATGAAACGGTTAAATCCAAGCTAAATACTCACAAATTTCAGAGGAAAATCGTGTAGATCTGGAAGAGGAAGGCACCAGGGAGTTTTAGAAAGAGAGAAAACGAAGTTTGGTTCAGATTTGAGAAAGAACAAAAGCTCTGTAACCGGATATATATCCGCGGCTACAGTACCCGTACCGGTACTGAATCGTGTATCGGTACACGATCCCAGATTTCGAAAATTTGCTTTAAAAATCCATCAAATTTGAATTAAATTTATACAAATTAAGGCTTTTACTCCAAAAATTATTATAATGAAAATAAGATATTATAAAATTTCAAAAACCATCAAAACATCAAAATTTCATTATCAAAAGTGATTTAATAATTCAAAACCATCCAGATGCAAGTTGATGAAAAATGATTTTAGAAATTCAATAAAATTGACACCAATTTGTCATAACACGTTCAAAATAAAGATTTAACTAATATGATACCGGGGGTGGCTCTTTGAGCATCTTTTCAACTTACCACCTTATAACTCCGAAATTTCTAATATACTATATATATTTTTAACCTTTTTTTTTTCGGCTTTTTCAATTAAATTCCATGTGGTAGCTTCACACACTTGCCGGACGACCGGGGTGGTAGCTCTTTCCTACATGTGGTGGTAGTTTTCACACTCCTTTTAGGATGTAACTCTTTCCACATCTTTTAAATATAGGAGTTTCTTTTTCTCCCTTTTTTTTTTTTTAAACAATTTCAAACTCCCTCTAAATTAGACAATCTCACAATTGAAAATAATTTTGACGAATTTTAGTCAATTAGAGAATATCCATTCATCATATCCAACACTCACAACCAAGATGAATTAATCATCAAAAAATCAAATTTGACTTCAAAATTTTGATGAATTTATGCAATAAGAAATCATATAATAAATTATCGTCAAAATAATAAATAGTGGAGTAAAGACGATAATTAATATGAATTTAACTTAATATGATTGTGAAGATAAAACCCGTTTACGCGACATTAAAGAAATTTCTCTTCTCAAAATAATGATTCTCAATCATCTCCTTTCTTAAAAAAATTTGAATCCCCAAATACCTTTCCTCAAAATGATTTTTAATCAAACAAAATTCAAAGCACCAAACATCATGTAACCATGTAATGCAATGAATAAAAATATGCAATAAGCACCTATCAAAGCACTACACAAGAAATCAGAAATAGCTAAGACGAGAAGCAAGGAAAGATATCACCTTTCCGGATCCAAACTTGTCGGATCAATGGTTTTCTCGGCTTGTCGACGTTGGTGGTTTAGACTTTCGATCAACCATTGGTGGTTTCTTCGGTTGAGGCGTTGGTTGAACTTGTCGTTGAGTTTTAGACATCCGATTTGCATTAAGATTCGGTTGGATTTGGCGTTGCACAATAGAATACCGATTCCCTTGAAGTGATCTACTCAAATGATTTAACTTTTGATTCCGTGGGGAATGTCGAGTTGTAGACGATGTCGATTGAGGTTTTGAGAGTGTCGATCGATGTGTAGACATTGCCAATTGTTTCTTCCTTTCCTTATTTGGGCAATTCCTTTTAATATGTCCGTTGATGCCACATTTATGACATACTTTGCCTTTCGAAGTTGTTGAGGCATTAGAAGATGCGGTTGACGCCTTCTCAACATATGTGCGTACATAACCGAGTCCAAGCTTGTTCGTTTGACCCAATCCGAGCATATGGTCCAATTTCTTTGATCCGGAAGAAAATCGTTGAAGATCGGATTGGAGTTGACGAACTTGATCGGTCAAGACTTGATTGGACTTGTGCGATTCATGAAATTGATGCTCCAAAAATTCAATCTTGTCATTAGAAGATTTGATCGTAGATTCCGCATCATTAAGCTTCTGTTGGAGGTCCGAATTAATCTTCAAACTTGAATCTCTTTCCTCCTCAAGAGACTTATTCAAACTCTTTACGTTGTTGTTTTCTTCTTCAAGATTCAACATACGACGCCTCAACTTCTTATTTAACTTAGCCATCTTCTTTGATTCAATAAGAAGTAGGTTGTAAGCTTCCGCTATATCCTCGTCATTCGAATCCTCCCCGCTTTCCCCGTTGTCGCTCGATGAATCATGCGAGGAAAAAGAAACATTAGAATTAGTAGCGATAGAGGATAAACACACAACATTTGACGAAGGTGTATTAGCAAACAAGGCAATTTGATCATTCTTTTCTTCGTCACTTGACGATGATTCACTTGATGTTGAATCATCCCATGTCTTTGCTTGCATAGCCTTTTGTTTATACGTCTTCTTTGAAGGACAATCCGTCGCAATGTGACCGTAGCCTTTGCACTTGAAGCATTGGATCTCGCCTTCAAAGACATCCTTTTCTTTCGAAGCCTTTGCACGCTTCTTCTCCTTAGAAGTATACATTGAAGATTTAGACGATGAAGCCTTGTCCGATCTATTCTTCTTTCGAAAATTCCGGCGAAATTTCTTCGTGAGGAGCGCTAATTGATGTTCAAAATCCGCAATTGATAACTCGTCGTCGGAACTCGAGTCTTCGTCCTTCTCCTTTGTAGATTTCAATGCAACCCCTGTGCTTTTAGAGAAAGACTTGGAAGAAGATTGATTAGTAGGAAAAGTCATCTCATACGTTTGTAAAGCACCTACTAATTCTTCGACTTTCATCTCATCCGGATGCTTAATCGTTTCTATCGCGGCAACCTTTGCCCGAAAGCGTTCCGGAAGAGTTCGAAGAATTTTCCTAATAACCTTTGAATCCGGGATTTTCTCTTCCAAGTTAGCACATGTATTCACAACGTCTTGTAGACGCGTATAGTACTCGGTAAAGGTCTCATTTTCGTCCATAGAAATTGAATCAAACTTGCTAGTTAGCATTTGCAATTTTTGGACCTTTACTAAGCTCGTTCCTTCATGCGTAACTTGTAGAGTATCCCAAATTTCTTTTGCGGTCTCACACGCCGAAACGCGAGTAAACTCCGTTTGTGACAATGCATTAAATAAAGCATTTATGCCCTTGCCGTTAAACGAAGATGTCTCGTTTTCTTCTTTTGTCCACTTGTTCCGTGGTTTTGGCTTTTCAACATTATCGACCTTTTCTATCGGATGTTTCCACCCAAATTCAATTGATTGCCAAACCCGCTCATCGATAGCAATTAGAAAAGCTCTCATGCGAACTTTCCAATAGGCATAATTCGTGCCGTCGAAGAGCGGAGGTCGATTAATGTTACCACCTTCGGCCATTAGATAACAATTTATCTAGATCCGGCTCTGATACCAATTGAAAGTTTTGAGGAGCCCAAGGATCTATCTAGATTGTATCTATCACCTAGAGGGGGGTGAATAGGTGTAACGGCCAAAAACCACAACTCTCGATGCAATAAAAATAAATGCGGAAAATAAAAAGCACACCGAGATTTACGTGGAAAAACTCCAACTTGGAGAAAAACCCACGGGACCAACATGCGAAAAAATAATTCACTAAGAGAAAAGATTACAAGGTGATTACCGACTCCACGGACTTAACCTCTCTTAACCTCCTATGAATCTTCGCGCTACCCTCCGGGTTGTCCACGCCCTCACGTCCGAATCCACGAACGCCTCCACTTCGAATCCACGAAGCTTCAATCACGCCGAATCCACGACGCCACTCGAATCCACGAGCCTACGATCCGAATCCACGAACCGCCGTCAAATACGCCGAATCCACGACGCCGTCATGAAGAGCATCATGATTATGGTGATCCTTTGCTTAGGAGTATCGTAGAAAACCAGGAAAAGAAACTCCAAGCAAAGCGGAGATCAAATCGGCATATAAATATCAAATTACAATATTCCGATTTGACCTAAAAGAGGCTAATATGTAGAAAATAGGTTTTAGATGAAATCCAAGCCTCTAGGGTTTCTCAAACATGTATTCTTATGATGCTTGATCTTTTAGAGAAGCCCAATAACTTATTTATAGACTTTAGAATCAATTGGAGTCGGATTAGAAAGTTTTCACGATTTTACACTGTGTACCGGTACACGAAAGGCTGTCACCGGTTACACAAGGACGGAACAGAAATACGAAGCCAAGTCAGTGGCTGTACCAGTACGCGCTTGATTGCTGTACCGGTACACAATGCAATTTTTGGGATTTTGCATTGTTTCGAGTTCCGTACACTTCCGAAGCACTTTCTAATCAACTATACTTTTGATTAAATGATTCTAATGCCTATAACTAAGTATGAATCACCATAATATGAATTAAAACTTTACCTGAGCATCGTGATTCATATCGTGAGTTATTTTCCAACTTCTTCGAAATCTTGAATTCTTCGATCTTCGACGATATGTACCGGTTCTTCAAGACTCCGACTCACTTCACGAAACTTGCCAATACAAAATCCTTAACACTATCTATCTGTATATCTGTCTATGCCTGCTTAGACCTAGTGGGGAGATCGGCGGAGTCGGCGGCCGAACCCAATGGGAACTATTCGTAGTTCTCACCCCACCTTGTTGCAGGGCTGAGTTCGAGTACTCTGGTTGAGGATCGTGGTAAGGGAGTTGTAATCCACTGAACTTTTACAAAATTGCGGAGTTCGAGTGTGTGGAATGAGTTGTGGAACTATCCTACATGTTCTACAAGGCTTGGACAAGTTTTTGGACAAGTTAGAGGGTGATTGAAAAGCTAAATGCAAGAAAGTGCATTGATCTGGCAAAATCAGCAGTTTTCTGCTTAGTGTACTGGTACAGCCATTATGGTGTACCGGTACACAATGGGAAAACGTGGCAGCAAGGGTCTTTTGGTCACTTCACATCTTGTTCCTATCCTTTTGAACCCAGCACGACCTGGGAGGCTCAGAGGAGGTTGCTAGAGTTCTGAGAAGGCTTCTTTTACCTTCTTCTCTCTCTCTCTCTAGGAATTCTCTCTCTCTAGATAAAAGTCGCCGTTTGCGTCGTTTTCATCGCCTCGCTCGATCTTCGCTGGTTGCGGGTGTCACAGAGCTCACGTGGACGTGTGAGAGAGTATTTTGGAGAGCTTTTCGCAGCTCTAAACCAGTGAACTGCAGGTTAGAAGCTTGAGAAGGTAATCGACTCGATTTTCTCCATTATCAACATTTTATTAGTCGATTTAAGTGTTGCTTTTGCGTTTTTGCTTCCATCTGACTTAAACTTAGATTTCAGCTATTAAAAATGAGTTAATTAGCTGTGAATTAACCTTCTTAGACCAGGGATAAGCTACTTTGAAGCTTAATTGGAACAATTAGCCATTTATGAAGCTAAATTGGAACAAAATGCAATTGTTTGAGCGAATTGATGCAAATTGGGGATTATTTCTTCGCAGCAGGTCTTCGAGCTTCGTTGAGCTGATTTTGTACTCTTAGAAGCTGGTTTGGAAGCTGCTCTAACCCAGGGTAAGCAGGAACTTCCGTTAGAAATTCAATTTCACAAGAATTGAACTATATAAGCTCATATACAAGCAGTTTTACGCCGTTTCGGTATTGTTCACAGCGAGAGGATATTTGACCTTTGGGCCACCTTCGTTTGGCAGTGGAGGGCCTTCCGAAAGCTGAACGTGAGGTAATGAACTGAGCCAAAACAGGGAATTAAGCTTCCACTTCGTATTAATTGAGAATTTGCCGAAATTGGATTCTTATGTAATCGCTTCGATGCGCATTTCGTGCTTCGTTTGCAGCAGGGCTGAGGCCTAGTGGAGCTGAATTACGGACTTTTGGGGACTGATTTGGAGCCTAGTACTAGGTGGGTTTGACCTAACCAGAGCAAGTGAAGTTCCCCTATGTTCTACATGTACCATAGAGTTGGTATAGTTATGCGTGATTGTGAGTAATGTGATTAGTAAAGTACGCGCATCATGTTGCCATAATGTTGATATAATTGAAATAGAATCTCTATGAAGTAGAGAATCCTCATGCACAAAAGTATTCATACTCCTGTTTAGTTTAGTTGAATAACTATGAGTTAAGTTATTATGCTCATGAAAAGTAGAGAACCATGACATTCTCTTTTTACTTGCTTGAGTACAAAGTAGAGAACAATGACATTCTTTTGGACTCTAAAGTAGAAAACCATGACATGCTTTGGGATTATGTTGGTAGTGCCATGATAGTGAAAAGATTCTAATGCCATGTGTAAATTAGCATTACCCTTGCATGCTTACTAAACTAGTGGATTCTAGTTGTTGTTAATATTTGTTATATTGAAATTCCGATCGAGGATCGAGACTGAGAATATTGCAAATGAAAATATGATAATTGGGACATGTGGACAGTGGAATATGCTTGCTTGCCATCGTGCTCATTCGCACACGCTTGTGAGGGTCGCTCCCTACAAGCCGGCACTCCGGAGTTGGCCTACGCGACAGTTGCTCGCCCGTGCGAGATTGGGTGCCGAAGTGGATTGCCGTGGGGAGTGTACACTGCCACGGGGCCATTAGGCGCGGCGCAAGCTGGACTACTTTGAGTAGATCCCTGTGAATTAAAGGAAAGTGCTAAAGAAAATTGGACAGTAATGAATGATTACCAGTTACAGTGTACAGTAGTTACTTACACATTTATGCTTATGTTCATGCTTATAGTAGTTGCTATGCTTCTATTATTCAGTTGAATCATTACTGTTGAGATTATGATTACATGTTCCTTACATGCTCATTACCTGTTAGCATTGCATAATTAAATATATATCATGCAGTTACTGCTTTTCTTCCTTTTAGTACATCATGAGCCTAGTGGTGTAATTCGCCGAGGCTGGCGGCTTACCCACTGGGAACTATTGTTTATAGTTCTCACGCCCTTTTGGTGGTTGTTTTTACAGAGCCATCTACAGGAGAGGCTAGGGATCGTGACAAGGGAGTCGCGTCTAGCTAGACATTGCTAGGAGCATGCTAGTCGATCACCTTGCTACTCGGGCTACGGCCGAGGGTGATGTCCCTATGTATAGAGCGACCACCATTGTACCTATTCTTTTGTATACCCCGTGATGTATATGTACTTTGTGGACAGTCACTATGGTTATGATACTTTCTCTTTTAGTCGAGATTTTGGATTGTACACTCTTTGTTCTTTTGCTGATAGTATATCGACTTGTACTTTGCTCTGATATCAGGATAGGATTATACTATGCTTCTTCCTATCGACTTGCTTTTTGTAGACGCCTTATATACTGCAGGTGTATGGCGGGTCTGTGCACGTACCGGATATGCTTCCGCGGGTACCCGGGCGTGACAGGAGTAGCACCCTAGTGCTGGTAGAAGCCTCCTTTTTGCATTAGACTACCATATATAAATATTCGAGAGTAGATGATGTATAGGTGTAAGGCTATTTTAGAAAATGTAAACCTTATGTTCTTGTTTTGGAAGTTAAATGTAATCAAATTGTATTAAAAAGGTTGAATGAATGTAATAGCTTAGCATCTCTCTTTTATTCACTTGTATGTATGTTACTTGTGATGCTTGCTCTCGATTGTTTAGCACTGGTTGTGCTCTCGCTATTGTTGTGATCGTGTATGTATCCAAGTGTTTCCTGGGAACTTGTTGTACATGATCTCGTCGCTTGAGCCTTGGGCGGACAGGGGAGGTCCTGTCCGTTCGGCGTCTGTTCGACGCGCCCGAACCGAACCAAATTGGTAACGGGTTTCGGGGCGTGACAAGAGTAGCCCAGGAATAACTCAAAAACATACATGATACAACAAGAAGCACCACAAGTGCTATACAAATAAGAGCAAGACACGAGTAATCATACAAGTGAAATAAAGAGAGAAATAGTTCTAGCTATTACATTTTCATTCAATCAGTTACATCACTTACATTTCTCAAAATGAATATATACATCCAAGTTTATCTCACATCTAGTATACCCAAAATACATGCAACTCTCCAATAATACATCAATATATCACAGGTACATAGGTACTCTAATGCAATTGGAAGTTGCTAACTAGGCTAGGGCACTATGCCCTTACCACGATCCTCGCCGGGAGTGCTCGAACTCGGCCCTGCAACAAAGTGGGGTGAGAACTATTGTCCATAGTTCCCAGTGGGTTCGGCCGCCGACTCCGCCGATCTCCCCACTAGGTCTAAGCAGGCATAAGTAGATAGATAGATAGATAGATATCTGAAGCTGAAACTAATGCATAATAAAGGAATTGTACTATGCTACTATGCCTTGAGAACATGAGTAAATAACATAGCAATGTAATCACTAACATGCTACTACATCTCTATCAAGCATGAATGCAACTCTACTATGCTCAATATGCTCAATGTGCATAACTCTCATAAGTTCAATACCCAATCCTTGGCTAACCCGAAGGTTCGCCCTCGACTCACATCTCAAATCCCCTAGGTCAGGACCCTGTCAACCCACCCGGGACCGTCTGTGGACAACTACGTCTGTCCTCTGTGTGACCACCTCCGGAGTGCACTAGCGGATGGAGCGACCAACCCAAAAACAGACTATGTGAGTATGATCCAATCCTCGCCAACTGAGGATACCCTGTCAACTAGGATCATCAATGTCACACCGATCTCATGCAAGGTGTCAAGTAGGGAAACTCATCTATTCCCTAAATCATCACGCTACAAGTGTTCTTTAACACTAAGTTCTAATGCCACTCATCAAGTCATTTGCTTGGTTTACATGCCACTCGTCATGATAAGGAATCTCGAGTACACTAGTTCACATGTCATTGTTTTCATAGATACAGGATCAAATTGTCACTTATCTTTTCCTCTATAGTGTTCTATGTTACGATAGCTCATTCTTATGCACCCTAAGTCCATATGTCAAGCCTCTATGCTACACTACAAAGGAGTATGGAAGAACAGTAAATGTAACCATCTAGACACCCTATTATTCATAAGGTTCACATAAGGAATATGATCAACATATATAGAACTCAGACATAGGGAGCAGCTCAACTGCTTCGGGATGGCACCACCCACCTCTAGGCGATACAACACAGTTGGGAATCCAATTTCGCGATCCTTAGTCGCCGCCTCGACCCTTCGGGCGAACACGAAGCCACGAATGCTCTTTTCTGCAATATCTTCTCACCGGCTCGATGAATCGACGAACCGACTTCGCCAACGCATTAAAACACCTAGCAATTAGGTTAATACATGATCAATTTAGATCAAGCCCCTCTGTTTCCAAAAACCCCATTTGGAACCCTACTATTGCAACTATTGCAAATACCTTTTTTGATCAAATGATCCAAGTATTAATCACTCATTTAGCATGCTAGGGTTCCAACAAAACCATGTCTAGAGCAAAAGAATTCAAACTTAATGATCTACCATTAGAGCTCTAGAAGCTTACCTCAATAAGGTTGCTCCTAGCCAAGGGAGAAGATGAAGACGTCTGTCGGTAGACGTCTACCATGGTGACGGGACAGGCTCAGGACAGACCAGTGGTAGACGTCCGTCGAGGCCTCCACGATCACGCTCTCAAGGTCGTAGGTCTTCGGGGCGACAGTTGTCTAGTGGATCCCCTAAGCAACGACAGTAGCAGGGAGATCCACATTGTATCATTCGTGGAAGACCACACTGGCCTCGATAGTGCTATTAGAGAGAGGGCCGGTGTTTTTGATGTTGTAAGCCAGGACATCTACGGGCAGCTTGTCCCCAAACAGCATCACCAGCACCTTCGACGGTGTCGGCCCCGCAGGTACCCCAGCAGACATTTGGATTGCCACCGAGTTATAGCCAGGCGGACAGGGCTTCAGTGCAGCGGCAGACTGAGTGGCGACAGCAGACGTAGAGCGGCAGAGTTTATGCAGCTCAGGTCGAGGACTCCACGACAGCAGATCATGTGGTGGCAGGTATCATTTTGATTTCTGGCATTAGAGCTCGTGCATTATTTGATACCGATGCATCACATTCATTCATTAGTCAAAATTTGCATCATTGTATGGACTAGAGATAGGGCCGCTATTACCTGAACAAGAGGTGCAGATCCCTGACCATATTTTGCATGTGACAGAGTGTTGTTGGGGTTGTCCAGTGCAGTTGGGACCTTGGGTTATGTCTTCAAACTTGTTGGTCTTGCGGCAGTTACAGGATTTTAATGTAGTGCTCGATATGGATTGGCTGGCTCGATACTACGCGACAATTGACTGTGCGGCTAGGGTGGTGACGATCTGTGTCACGCCCCGGGACCGGCGGAGGCCCTCCCGGTAGCGTGGCCAGACCCGCCATATGTCTACACATATAAGGCGTCTACAACAAAAGCGAAAGTAAAAGCAAGAAATAGAACAAATAGCATAATAATAACTAACGATATCAGAGCGAGTAAAGTTCTATCATCTAAACCAGAGTAAAAGAAACATAACTAGACAATAAAAGCAGCCATAAAGTAGTACAATGCTATCTCCTCAAAAGGAATACAAAGATCCAAAAGAAGGGTGGTCTCTATACATATACGGGTACAACTCACATCCTCTCACAAAATAAAACCACGAGAGATAGACCACCTATCAAATAGTCCTCAAAGGAAGCTAGCTCGAAGCAACTCCCTTCCCGCGGTCCCTAGCCTCTCCCGGCGTGGAAGGCTCTGAAAGAAAATATAAAACAGAGGGCATGAGAACTATAAATCATAGTTCCCAGTGGGCAATTACTGACCTCAGCTCAATGCACCACTAGGCCCCACAAGAAAAGGGTAAGTAACGACATATAGTAATATGCAATAAATAGCGAACACAAAAACTGCTGAAAGAAAGCATGAATGAAATGCTATACTACTATGTCTCTAATAAGCATGATGTCATGGTGATATACATCTACGCTATCATAAGGTAATATATCCAATGCATACTAATATGCCTCATAAGGTAAACCTCACAATACCATATGCCAAAACATAAGGAGTAAGCTCTATCAAGATAACCCAGTATACTATGATGCAATGCATGAAACCGGCAAGTGTACTATATACCCTATTGCTATGTCATGAGCATGTCACCTAATCCAACTACTAAGCCTATCTAGTAGTGATTATTCATTCTCAACACTGTGTCGATTTCCATTTCCAATCAAGGACCTACCAAAGGTAGTCCAGCTTGTGCCGCCTAAGTGCCTGTGGTAGCCCAACATCCCTACTCTTGGAATGTGTCTGTCCCACTCGACCCCGTAGGCTTCTCAATACCGCACGAGCGAACATAGGTCGCGTAGGCTAACTCCGGAGTGCCGGCTTGTAGGGAGCGACCGTCACAAGCATGTGCGAATGAGCACAAATGGCAAACAAGCATAGTCCAAGTCTCAAGTATCCAACCCTCATGTCTCTAACATGGTATAGTCACTAGCATCTTGAAGATCTAGTTCTAAGTCGCAAATGAAGTTCCAACATTTTCTAGGTCTAGTGCCCCTTTATGACACTTAGACATTTAATGATTAAGCATATTCCACATTCCTCAATGGCCCTATTCACTAGGTTCACACATGTCCCGAGCTCAATGCCGCTTGATGACATTAGCTCTCTAGTTCACATACAATCCAGTTCCACACCTCTAAATGGCAATTTTGTCATCTTTCATGTCTCAAATAAACTTAAGTTTAGATGCATGAATCAAAGCTCATTTACACTGGAGAAGCATGAAACCAAGTCTCACATAGAATGCTAGATGCAACCATAGATCTCTCAAGCAACTCTCAACTATATAGGAGTCCAAAATTGTACTATAAGTAACATAGGCATTTTAAGCATTCTAAAATTCACAATAAATACATATAACAAGAATATGCATGCTTTTTCGATTAATGATACTTAATTCATCACAAATGAGAATTTCTCATTGTGTGGCTAGGTCAAACCCACCGAACCGTCGCGTAGTGCCTCGTTTCGCCGAACAAAGTTGTCCCCGAGTCTCAAAATACCCTAAAAGTATTGAGCGAAAAGATACACGGGCATTACGATCATCTTATAATATCAAACATTAACCTAGAAGAAAAAGGGGCCAAATCTCACCTCAAGAGAAGAGATCTCTTCCAAAGCTCTAAAAGGGAGCTAGAACCCTTCCACTCCAAGCCCAAGGAAGGTTCTAAACCAACTAATTTAGCCTCAAAAGCCCTAGATTCAAAATACCCAAAATAAGCCCTAAGTATCAAATCTAGGGTTCCATCTCAAAAACTTAGCAAAACATGGATCAAAAGCTCAAATCATGTTGCTAACCTCTTTAAAAGTCTCAACTTGGGCTCCAAATCAAATGAGGTGGGAGATCTTTCCTCCAACAAGCCTCTAACAAAGCTCCAAGTCCTCTCCAATGGTGGAAAAAGCCTCCAAAATGCAAAAGTAGCAAAAATGAGGCATAAAAGCTTTAAAAACTAAATAAAATGGAAGGAAAGGGATGGAGGGCTCTCTTACCTTGATCTCCACCCTCCTCAGCTCAGGGAAGGCCCAAGGGGGCGTGGGTGGCTAAATAGAAGGCCACAATTGTGAAAAACCCCCTGCAGTTCAAACTGCTCAGAATCTGCACTACGTACCGGTACACGGGCTCACGTACCGGTACACATCCCACGAAAATGCCAAACCCGAGTCTCGGGTTTGCTGGAAAACTACCTGTGTACCGGTACACCATCAACCCCGTACCGGTACAGCCATCAATCCTGTACCGGTACACAGCCCAATAAAGGCTACCCGAGAGCTAACCAAAAATCCAATTTTTCGGGTTTCGGTGCTAGGCTTCTAACCTCAATCCTCGGGACTCGAGCCACGGGTCGGAATACTGTCTACGACCGTCTACAAAGTGTGGAAAAGCTCGGAACACAACCAACCACTCGAACCTCGCAATTTGCGAAGGTCCAGTGTGTTACAATCTGCGAGTCGGGCCAGAAGGAGTTCATTTACAGAGGCTGCAGGAGTACACTATTCGCCACCTGAATTTCTTCAGCGAGGGCTAGACAGATGATGAGTCATGGATGCATTGCCTTTCTAGCGACTGTAGTGGAGATGCCTATGATGGCACTGAGACTCGAGGATATTCCTATAGTCCACGAGTTCTCGGATGTCTTTCCCCCTGAGTTGAAGACTATGCCACCGGATAGAGAGATTGAGTTTGTGATTGACGTGGTTCCGAAAACTGCGCCAATCTCGAAGGCACCCTATCGTATGGCACCGGCAGAGCTAAGGGAGCTTAAGGCGCAGCTTCAGGATTTAGTGGATAAGGGGTACGTGAGACCTAGTGTATCAACTTAGGGAGCACCTGTGTTATTTATGAAGAAGAAGGATGGTTCACTTAGACTTTGTGTGGATTACCGTGAGTTGAATAAAGCGACCATCAAGAACAAGTATCCTTTTCCGTGCATCGATGATATCTTTGATCAGTTGCAAGGATCTTGTGTCTTCTCGAAGATTGATTCGCAGTCAGGTTATCACCAGCTTAGGGTGAGGGCCGAGGATATTCCCAAGACGGCTTTTCGGACACGGTACGGGCATTATGAGTTTACAGTGATGCCTTTTGGTTTAACTAATGCCCCTACCGTTTTTATGGATTTAATGTATCGAGTATTTAAGCCGTTCTTGGATAGTTTCATCGTGGTATTTATTGATGATATTCTGATTTACTCCCGGAGTGATGCGGAGCACGAGGAACACTTGAGGATTGTATTGCAACTTCTAAGAGAAAAGAAGTTGTATGCCAAGTTGAAGAAGTGCGAGTTTTGGCTTTGGGAGGTTGCTTTCTTGGGCCATATGATTTCAGCAGCTTGAGTGGTAGTTGACCCGAAGAAGATTGATGCAATTCGGGATTGGTCCAAACCGACGACGATCACGGAGGTGAGGAGTTTTCTTGGCTTGGCCGGATATTACCGTCAGTTTGTGGAAGGCTTTGCGAAGCTTTCCACACCCCTCACTCAATTGACTTGTAAATTTATTAAGTTTATCTGGAGTGAGGACTGTCAGAGGAGTTTTTATGAGTTGCAGCAAAGATGATGTCGGCTCCTATCCTTGCTCTTCCAGTTATGGGGGAAGGATTTGTGGTCTATAGCAACGCGTCACACAGCGGTTTAGATTGTGTATTGATGCAGCATGTGGTAGGATAATTGCTTATACTTCTTGGCAGCTAAAAGATTATGAGAAGAATTATCCTACGCATGACTTGGAGCTTGCCGCTGTGGTGTTTGCACTGAAGTTATGGCGGCATTACCTGTATGGGGAGCATTGTGAGATCTTTACAGATCACAAAAGTCTTAAGTATCTATTCACCTAGAAGGAATTGAACCTGAGGCAGCGCCGGTGGTTGGAGTTGTTGAAGGATTATGATATCAATATTCAGTATCACCTCGGCAGGGCAAATGTGGTGGCAGATGCGTTGAGCAGGAAGTTAGTGCAGAGCCTTAGTTTGATGATCACCCATCAGAGGCCTTTACTTGAGGGGTTACAGTGATTTGGACTTGAGGTGGTGTCCCCTGGGACCACTGCGAGACTGATGTCTATGGTCTTGCAGCCCACTCTATTGGATAGGATCAGGGAGAAACAAAGTGGAGACCCTCATTTGTTAAGGGTCTGAGAGTAGATTGAGAGGAGACAGGTAGAGGACTTCGTTGTTGACAGTTCGAGAGTACTGCAGTACAGTGAGCGACTGTGTGTGCCTATGGATTCAGAGATCCGAGAGGAGATTTTGAGAGAGGCTCATTACTCACCTTATACGGTTCACCCCAGTAGAACCAAGATGTATCTTACTGTTGTTTGCCTATTTTCTTCTGCTTCCTAAGTTACCTTCTTTTTCCCATGTTTTGCTAATTACTATTTGTAGTTTCTTTTAGCTACTTTTTTTAGGCTGTGATGATCTTGCCTCTTGCAAAATACGTTATTTTTTAAGTAACAATCAACAAAGAGTTGCTTGTTGTTTAATGCACTAACGGGTAGAGAATAGTCAACTGTTTACATCTCTTCTTCTACTCAATCCATAATAATATATAATGATACAATGCAACATTTGGACGGCATGCTCCACTTGCCAACTTTCGCTTGCAATTGTGCCTTAATATAGGAGCAAAAGCTTCATGTTTAATTGGTAGATGATGGTGGCAAATCTAAACTTTATATATTGTAACTTTTTTATTTCTACCTTCTCCTATTAATTTTTTCCCTGCTATTTCTTTTACCTGCCCCTTTTCCTACTTTCTTTTGTTATTCTTCTATTCTTTTGTTATTCTTCTACTTTTTGTGTTGTTTTTTTTACTATGGTTTACTTTTACATTTCAATCATTTTTCTAGACTGTGGAGGAGATTACTCCCTCCGTCCAAATTGTTGAGATGATTATTATGCTGTTTTTTGCTGATTTTCTTCACTTTATTATCTCTCAGCTTGTTCTATGATATAGTATAATTACAAGGGTTCTATGAGACTTGAGCAATTATTGACATTTCTGTTGTTTCTTTCTTTTTTCCTACATTGCTTCCAAATATCTATGGTACTTTGCAATAGAGCATCCTTGATTCTAGAAAAGAAATGTTCCAATTATGGCTTCTGAACATACATGGCTGGCAGCTGCTTAACATTGTTATGTTACGTATTGATTTTTTAGAAAAACTTATTACTATTTTCTCATTACAACTCTAGGCCCATGGCTGGCAGTTGCTTAACATTTATAAATCTACGCTCTTCTGATTCTTCCACTTGGATGAGTCTAAATTTTAGTACTCTGAATATTAACAACATATTGATTTCTTCTTCAACTTTAACTATTTTTGTCACACCCGGCCCAGCGGAAGCCCGCCCGACGCGTGCACAGACCCGCCGTGTACACCAAACATCCCCGATGTACACAAGGCGTCTACTAAACAAAAATGAACAAGAGTAGAATCCTAACATGGCTATCAGAGGGAGTAATATAAAACCACTAAGTCTACAACAAGTACATCCACAAGAAATACAAAAGTATATACAACAGAACTCAAAAGTCTAATACATCTCTAAAACAAATACATCTTTTCCACAAATACAAAAGGAAAGATGACATAGGGTCCATCTATAATAACTCCGTAGAGGCTCTAGCTAGTCGCTAACCTCTTGCCATTTCCTAACCTCTCTTGCCGCAGAAGGCTCTGAAACAAAAACCAACAACCAATGAGGGTGAGAACTATTAAACAATAGTTCTCAGTGGGTAAGCCGCTGAGAGTGGCGAAATACACCACTAGGTCAACTGAGGCATGCTATAAGGTGATAAGTAAACAACATATGAAAAGCAAGTAATTTAAATATTTTAATTAATAAGTCATGCCTCTACCAAAAGATTAACTATCATATGCATAATGTTCTAATCTCACATATTCAACTATATGCCAATGCCGATTTACATGCATGTTCATCATTTCCATAAAGCTACAAGAAGTAAATTATGCTTTCATTGCTATTTGTCCATGCATCTATACAAATCAACATAGGTGTAAGTATACTACCACTAGAGATGTCAATGCCATGAATGACTAACATAAAGTTCATATAATATGCACTATCATGCATGTCCACAAGTCCAACTAATATGCACTATCTAGTAGTGGTTTCCACATTATACTTTAAGTGTCATAGTTCAATCTCGTCATGGACCTATACATGTGTAGTCCGGCTTCCGCCGTGCCTAATGGCCCCGTAGTAGTCAACATTCCCACTCGAGGAATTAGCCTCCCCCACGGCATCCCATTTCGACGCCCAATCCCGCACGGGCGAGCTTGTGTCGCGTAGGCTATCTCCGGAGTGCCGGCTTGTGGGAAGTGATCCTCACAAGTATGTGCGAATAAGCACAATGGCAAGCAAGCATGATCAATAGTATCCAACCCACGGTCATCATGTTTAAAACATGAAATAAGTACCAACGACCCAACGGTCCAATATAGTATCACATTGTCAAGGTTTAGTCATTTACTAAATCAAGTGTCACTACATGACGTTCATGTTTACTATGTTAAGCATAAATCACTAGTCCATAAGCATGT
>NW_017891327.1:0-20184 GCF_001540865.1 Ananas comosus | reverse complement strand
AGGGACCGGTCCCCGAGAGCTCAAAACTGCAGAATGCAGATTTTGATCCTTTAGCTCTCGAAAACCTCCCGTAACTCACTTTTAATCATTTTAACAACTTCAGACTTTCCGAAGTGTACCCTCCTCGCACTTTGGTCAATTTGACTAAAGTTCAATATTTATTTTCCGAATTCTCGGTATATTACAACTTACCTCTTGTCCAAGCTCTACTAAGATTTTTCTTGTTGGAGAGCTCCTATAACTTCCAAAGCACCAAATCCACCTTCTTCTCCAAGTTCTTCTTCTTCTTCTCCAAGCCCTAGAGGAGTTCTAGAGAGAGAAAGAGAGGGAAATGAGGAGAGGGTGAAAATGGCTGTGGGAGAGAGGGGATGGCCCATATAAGGTGTTGTGACAATTGCATTTAAGCCCCTCCACTTGATTCCTCTCAAACTGCCCAGACTGGGCATTTTTCGCTTTCGGGGACCGGTCTCCCCGACCAGGGACCGGTTCCCGAACGTGGGTTTTCGAGGACTTAGCCAAATTTTCGGGTTTTTCTCAGCTGCTGCGCAGCGAGGGACCAGTCTGCCCTTCAGGGACCGGTCTCCCGAGGACCGGTCTCACTACTAGGGACCGGATGCCTCAGGATTTTCGGGCAGGCTTCGCGTACGGGGACCGGTCTCTCCTTCAGGGACCGGTCCCCGAGAGCTCAAAATCTGGGACTTAGCCAGATTTTCAGATTTGCTCTCTCGGGTCCCTTTAGCTTCATTTATGGACTCTAATGCGCTTAGGGTCCACTTTAACTCGTTCCACTCCGGATTCCGCTTATTTTGATGGAACTCGGCACGTCTTACGAGGGACGTGGTATGTTACAGTCATTGTTCCCGTCATGTTCTAGGACCTACATAAATGTAGTCCAGCTTGTGCCACCTAAGTGTCGGTGGTAGCTCCAGCATTCCCACTCTAGGAATGAGTCTATCCCTCCCGATCACGTAGGTTTCTCGATACCGCACAAACGAACATAAGTCGCGAAGGCCAACTCCGGAGTGCCGGCTTGTAGGGAGCGACCCTCACAAGCATATGCGAATGAGCACAAATGGCAAACAAGCGTAATCATCGTCTCAAGTACCCAATCATCATGTCTCTAACATGGTAATAGTCACTAGCATCTCAACGATCTAGCTCTAGGTCACAAAGTGATGTTCCAACACTCACTATGCTTAGTGCCTCTTTATGACACTTAAGCTTGTTATAAGTTAAGCACATTTCATATTCTATGTCCCATTCATGACATTAGTACTAGGTTCTCATTTAACCCGAGCTCAATGCCCCTTTATGACATTAGCTCACTAACTCACAAGTCAAATTAGTCCAATACCGCTTTATGGCATTATAATAGTTTCAATATCCAATTGAGGTCTAAGTCCATAGGCACTTTACATATGTCATTTCTACTATGTAAACATGAACCCAAGTCTCTCATAAAAATGCTAATGCACCTATATGCCTCACATGCGAGTTCTCTACTTCATAGAGGTCCGAAAATACAATGTATGAAACGTAGGCATTTTAAACATTCTAAAATTCATAAATAATACATCTAACATGATTATGTATGCTTTTTTATTTAACGATACTCAATTCATCACAAATGAGATTTTCTCATTGTGTGGCTAGGTCAAACCCACCGAACCGTCTTCGAATCCTTCGTTTCGCCGAACGGAGTTGTTCACAAGTCTCTAAGTACCCTAAAAGTAAGGAGCGAAGAGATAAACAAATGTTACGAGCAACTCTAGGCTCAAACATTAACCACCACAAGCAAAGGGGCAAAAACTCACCTAGGCAGTAGAAAATCTCTCTCAAGCTCCAAAAAAGAGCTAGATCCCTTTCAATCCGGTCTAATGGAAGATTCTAAACCAAGCAATTGAGCCTCAAAAGCCCTAGATCAAGAACGCCCAAAATCAACCCTAAAATCCTATTCTAAGGTTTCATCTCCTAAAAACCAACAAAACATTATCTAGAGGGAAGAAATGAGCAACTAACCTCCTTAGAAGCTCCAATCCAAGTTCCAAGGGTGAAGATCTCCTCCCTTGCAAGCTCCAAGGCCAAGCCTTCAAGCACTAACAAGGTGGGAAGAGAAGGAGAGGAAAAGAAATGCTCCAAGTCCTCAAGCTAGATCCTCCTCCTCTTTTTCTCCTCCTTCTTCTTCTTCTTCTTCTCTATCTAGGGTGTTGGGAGAGTGAGAGGAAGAGAAATGAGAAAAGAGAGAGGGTGAAATGGCCATATAGGCCATCCAATGTAACTGTCACGCCCCGAACTCCGCCAATTTGGTCGGATTCGAGCACATGACAGACGCCGAGCGAACAGTACCTCCCCTGTCCGCCCAAGGCTCCAACAACAAGTATATTACAAGCAAATCATAGAGGAGAATTGCGGAGTATACAAGGTTTGCACGAGGGCAAACAACAACCACAAGTGAAAGCATCGAACTATCTAAGCATCCAATATACAAGTCATTTGATTTCATTTGAATCAAACACAAGTAGTCTACTACATTTACATTTATTTACATCACGTCTTCCATTAACCAAAATACATGATTTACACCATTCTTACATTACCCAAAATATAATTTACATTTCTTGCTTTACATTATTTACAGTTCAACACCTACTGTTGAGAACACCAAAATGTAGGGTATGCCTATATCCCGAGGGCCGCTAACTACGGCGCAACACCCTTGCCTCAATCCTCCGCCGCCCCGCTCGCGCACGGATCTGCAGGGTTAGTGGTAATGAGAACTAGAACGAAGTTCCCAGTGGGTTCGGCCGCCGACCACGCCGATTCGCCCACTAGGTCTAATTAAGGCATATGTATTTCAATAAAGAAGGATAACAAACCAACTAATGCACTTCTAATACAATGCCTGCAAGAAAGCAAATCGTAGATAGATATTCATATTCAAATACATAATGATCATGCATGCATGTCCTATTCACTTTCCTTTGGCCTTTACCCAATCAACTCGGGGTGCTCCTGGTTTACCCCGACTCACAGTCCACATATCCCGTCTAACGGGGGAGGCGCAAGGCACAACCACCCGAAGGATCTTCGCCGGGCACTTTCACGCGTGGTGCTTTTTATCACTCCGGAGTACACCGCTTGTAAAGGAGCGACCTCCACAAGCCAGAACCAATACCTGTGAGTATGATCCCATCCTCAATTTGAAGAGGTATAGCCAAACCTGTCTCATGCCTCAATATCTCAATGCTAATGATAGGTTCTACCATATCATGTATACCGCCAATCTGAGCCATAATGGTCCTGATGCCATAACACACATAATACCACCTGGTTTAAACCTTGTTTAACTATACTCATTTCATTGCCAATCGAGTTACTATAGTCAATGCCACTATTATTTACTATGGTCACAGTCTTTTCTCACATTCACATGCATATAAGGTTATTCGTTTCTTGTTGGCATGTGCCTATCTCATTCACAATAATCTTAAGCAGATAATTGATGCAATCAACACATACTATTCATTACCCTACATGCAAGAATGCATCAATAACAACATGCTCAAAAGTAGTGACATAGACATAGAAAGAGACTCAGTATTTCCGGATAGCACGCCCCACCTTTGTGTGATGCTAGGATGCCGCGGTTCTGTTTTCACGATTTTTAGACACTTTCGCCGCGAGCTGCGGCAATCTGTACCAACTTGACTTCTTTTTCCAATATCTTCGCGCACGCTCGTCGTATCGCCGAACCGAGCGCACCGATGCGTTCGTTGACCTACCAATTAGGTTAAAAAGAGATCAATCCCAAGATTGAACCTCAAAATCCAAAAACCCTAAAGTTAGGTCCTTGTACAACACCATCTTCCCCAACTAAGTCCCTAGCATGAATAACATGGGGGAAAAACCTCTATTCATCTCCTAGAAGCGTGCTAGAAGGAAACAAGTTCAAAACCCTAGCTCAAAACATAGAACTCACCTTTAGAGTCCAAAGCTTTCCTCCAAAAGCTCTTGCACAAACTAGCCACCACCTTGGGAAGCTTCTTCTCCAAGCTTACTCCTCCAAAGCCCTCTTGGTCCAAGCCCTAGGGAGAGAGGGAGAGAGAAAGGAGAGGTTTAGAGAGAGAGAGAGAGAAAGGTTTTAGGGTTAGGGTGTGAGAGAAATGAGAGCCAACCTCATCTCTCATCTCTATACATCCAACCCACGTCACTTTTGCACATAAGCCCCTCACATTTTCATTTTTGCAAACAGCCCTTACGGGGCAATTTCGGGCTCGGGGACCGGTCTCTCCCTTCAGGGACCGGTTCCCGAGAGCTATCATGCAATCTGCGCAGAAAGGGACCGGTCTCCCCCCGATGCAACCGGTCTCTTGGGACCGATCTCCCGCCGAAGGATCGGTTCCCGAGAGCTCGATTTCCAGGACTTAGCCGATTTTTCACCTCGTTCGGCTGATCAACGTTCGGGAACCGATCTCTCACCCAAGGGATCGGTCCCCGAGAGTAAAATTTCTGGGACTTTACCAGAATTGCAGTTTCACTCTCTCGGGTCCCTTTATGCTTTACACATAGGCTCCAATGCACTTCTAGCCTATAGTAACTCATTCCTTTCCGTGTTCCGCACATTTCAACGGAACTCGGCACGGCTTACGGGGAATCGCTATGTCACATTCCCCACCCCTTAAAAATTGTTTCGGCCGCGAAACTTAAACACGTACCTCAATCCACTTGCTCAAACAAGTGAGGATAAGCCTCGCGCATCTTCGCCTCGAGTTCCCACGTGGATTCACGCCTCGAGTGATTACTCCATTGTACTTTCACGTACGGAATGGTCCGATTCCGTAACTTTCGCTCCTCTCGAGAAATAATGCTCATCAGGTATTCTTCATAAGTGACATCTTCATGTAACTCAATCGGTTCATACTCCAATACATGTGATGAGTTCCGAAAATACTTGCGAAGATTTGAAACGTGAAACACATTATGCACTCCCGCAAGCTTCGGCGGCAATGCTAACTTGTACGCCACGGGCCCAATTCGCTCTAGAATTTTATAGGGCCCAATATATCGGGGACTAAGCTTCCCCCGAAGGCCAAATCGCTTCACTCCTTTCATAGGCGACACTTTGAGAAACACCCGGTCGCCAACAGCAAACTCCAAATCTTTCCGGCGCTTATTCGCATAGCTTCGTTGCCGGGATTGTGCCGTCATCAGCTTCTCACGAGCAATGCGGACCTTCTCTTCCGCTTCTCGCACCACATCCGGACCAAGGGCAACTCTTTCACCCACTTCGCTCCAATAGATAGGAGAACGGCACTTCTTCCCATACAATGCCTCAAATGGCGCCATCGCTATACTCTCCTGATAACTGTTATTGTAAGCGAACTCCGCCATCGGCAAATACTCATGCCATCCTCCACGATAATCAAGCACACATGCTCGCAACATGTTCTCGAGTATCTGAATTGTCCTCTCAGATTGTCCATCACCCTGAGGATGGAACGCCGTACTAAAATCGAGCCGCGTGCCTAGAGCATCGTGCAAGCTCCTCTAGAAATGAGAAGTGAATCGGGGGTCTCGATCTGATACAATCGACACGGGAACCCCATGCAATCTCACTATCTCGTCCAAGTAAACCAAGGCCAACCTGTCTCCAGACCACCTGGTGTGGATCGGCAAGAAACGAGCCAATTTCGTCAAACAGTCCACAACCACCCATATGGCGTCATTTCCAGCTTGCGATCGGGGTAGTCCGACCACAAAGTCCATCGCGACATCCTCCGATTTCCACACGGGGATTGGTAAGCTCTGCAACTTCCCCGCAGGAAAGCGACGCTCAGCCTTTACCTGTTGGCACGTCAAGCACTGCGTCACAAACTCCCCAATGTCCTTCTTCATACCCGGCCACCAATAATGCACCTTTAGATCGTTGTACATCTTAGTGCCGCCCGAGTGAATACTATACAGGGAATGATGTGCCTCTTGCAACACCATGTTACGAATCTCATCGTCCTTGGGTACGCACAATCGGTTTCTGAACCGAAGTGCACCGCCAGGTTCCACGCCGAAATCGCCGGCGCGTCCGCCATCAACGTCATTCCGAACCTTTTGAAGATATGGATCATCAACTTGCCGCTCCTTAATTCGCTCCAACAAGGTCGGTCGAACCACTAGTGCCGCCAAGATAGTCAGAACTTCCGGCGCCACTACCTCCAATCCAAACCGTTGCATCTCTTTATGCAATGACGGTTGACTAGTAATCGTCGTCGCCAAGTTCTAAACAGATTTCCTACTCAGTGCATCGGCCACCATATTGGCTTTACCGGGGTGGTACAGGATAGTAAGATCATAATCTTTTATTAGTTCCAGCCACCGCCGCTGCCGTATATTTAACTCTTTCTGGGTGAATAAATACTTGAGGCTTTTGTGATCGGTATACACCTCACAATGCTCACCGTAAAGATAGTGCCTCTATAGCTTTAGCGCAAAAACGACCGCCGCTAACTCGAGATCATGTATCGGGTAGTTCTTCTCATAGCTTTTCAGTTGGCGCGAAGCATACGCAATGACTCGCCCATTTTGCATAAGAACACACCCGAGACCGGCGTAGGAAGCATCACTGTACACCACGAAATTCTCTCCCGGCATCGGCAAGGCAAGTATCGGGGTAGACGTCAACTTCTCTTTCAACTCTCGGAAGCTTCGGTCGCAACCGACACTCCAGTCGAACCTTACTCCTTTGTGCGTAAGGCGTGTGAGAGGAGTAGTCAACTTCGCAAACCCCTCGACAAAACCCCGATAATAGCCCGCCAATCCGAGGAAACTGCGGACTTCCGCCACACTCGTAGGACGAGGCCAATCTCGAATCGCCTCAATCTTCTTCGGGTCCACCGAGATTCCACTCCCGGATATCACATGGCCTAAGAAGGTCACCTCCGAAAGCCAGAATTTGCACTTCTTGAGCTTAGCAAAAAGCTTCTCTTCTCGGAGTATTTGCAACACGGTCCTTAGATGTTCCTCGTGCTCTTCTTCACTCTGCGAATACACCAACATGTCGTCGATAAACACCACGACGCACTTATCCAACAATAGTCGAAAGACCCTATTCATCAAATCCATAAACGCTGCCGGGGCATTGGTAAGCCCAAACGGCATCACCGTAAACTCATAGTGGCCATACCGCGTACGGTACGCCGTTTTGTGCACATCCTTCGGTCGGATTTTCAACTGGTGATATCCCGACTGAAGATCTATCTTCGAGTATACCCGCGACCCCTACAACTGATCGAACAGGTCGTCTATTCTCGGCAACGGGTATTTGTTCTTAATCGTCACTTTATTCAACTCGCGATAATCTACGCAGAGTCGAAGAGTACCGTCATTCTTCTTCACAAATAACACCAGTGCTCCCCACGAGGACACGCTTGGCCTCACGAAGCCTTTATCGAGCAAGTCCTACAACTGGGCCTTTAACTCTTTAAGCTCCACCGGTGCCATCCTATACGGAGCCTTCGAAATTGGTGCCGCTCCGGAAATCAAGTCAATGACAAACTCGACCTCCCGATCCGGTGGTAGTCCCGGTAACTCCGCCGAAAATACGTCCGGGTACTCACACACCACCAGCATGTTCCCTAACTCCGGGCACGCCTTTTGAGGGTTCACGATGGTCGCCAAGTAAGCTTTGCAACCACTCTTAATCATTTTTCTCGCCCTTACCGTCGATATAGTCGCCGCAAAGAGCGAGCCTTTACATGCCTGATACACAAACTCTTCTTGACCATGCTCACGAAAAGTGATCACCTTACTGTCACAGTCGATGCTGGCATAGTACTTGGAGAGCCAATTAACTCCCAAGATGACATCAAACCCCCACATCTGCTTAAGCACTAGCAAATCCCCCCGCATGATCCAGTCGCCGATTTGAACCGGACAAGCTAGGCACTCCTCGTGAACTCTAAATGAGTGTTCTGGTGCGTTAACCCACCAATAGTCATAATTATGCTCTATATTCATGCCATGCGTCTTAGCAAACGATGCATCAATAAATGAATGTGATGCGCCCGTGTGAAATAATATTCTTGCTCTAATGCCATTAATTAGAATGATACCTGCCACGACATCGTCGGGTACAGCAGGCTGCTCCTCCACCTGAGTGGCGAAAACCCGTCCACTTGGTGCACGTGATCCCTCCGGCTGACGCGGTGATGAAGCGCGCCCAGCCGACATAGCAGGTGGCAGTCCCGCGAGCTGTCGTGGAGTATACTGAGCCGAAGCAACTGACGGAGCAGGTGATGTGCCGCCCGGGCAATCCCATCTCAAGTGTCCCGCTTGGCCGCATCGGAAACACCTCCCATCACGCTGAGAACACTCACTCGGCCTATGATTCCCACTGCAGATCACGCACGGGAAGGAACTCGTCTGACTCCTTGACTGGCTCCTGTCTCGCTGCCATTGCGATCTAGGGTGCCGAGGGGGTCGCTTGGAACTCGACTGCCCCGCGGACCCACCAGCCGGTTGCTTCTTGGACTTCTCCCTGTCCCTGTCCCTTTCAAACGCCTCGCGTTCCTCGCGCGCAATGGCTATGCCGCGTTCTATCCATAGCGCACGATCAAGCACCTCTTCATAGGTCTTCAGCCGAAGCGCATGAACAGTCTTGAATATCTCCGGCCGCAATCTGCGCTCAAAGACCTCCGCCCGATCCCGGTCACCATGAACCAAGCCGGGAACACAATTAACCATGTGCGAGAACTCCCTTTCATACTCCCGCACCGTTCGGCTTCCTTGCCTTAACTTGCGAAAGTCCTCCTTGATCTTTCGCTTGTCACTTTCCGGAAAGTACTCCATCAGTAGAATCTCCCGGAATGCCTCCCAAGTCATAGTAGCCGGATCCAACGACTGACCATTGTTTACTCGCGTCCACCACGACCTAGCCGGCCCCTCTAAACAATGAGCTGCCAAACGAACCTTGTCCTTCTCGAGGGTGTAGATATCCTCGAACAACGCCTCCATCGCGGAAAGCCACGCCTGTCACGCCCCAATCCCCGGTCACGTCAGCAGACGCCGAACGGACAGAACCTCCCCTGTCTGCCCAAGGCTCTAACGACATGCATAAATAGGCAATCGACAAGAGATTTGCATATATAATACAAGACTTGCACGAGGGCAAGCAACAACGAAAGTGAAAGCTCTAAGCTAATTAAGCAACATACATGGTATTTGATTACATTTAAATCAAATTCAAGTAAACAAAGCTATTACATTCCATTCAACCATCATATCTTTTTTACATTTTGTCATCCACCAAATACATGATTGTTTACACTTTACATCCCTAAATCAACAGAATAAAGTTGACACATGTATATCAAAAGGGAATGACTACTAAGTGTATAAAGTCCCGGTGGCCGCTACCTACGGCGCCAAACCCTTGCCTCAGTCCCCCGCCGCCCCGATCGCGCTAGGACCTGTAGGGTTAGTGGTGTGAGAACTAAACAAAGTTCCCAGTGGGCTCGGCATCTGACCTCGCTGACTTACCCACTAGGTCCATCCAGGCATAAGTATTACAAAGGAAAGAGAAGTAACCAATACTAATGCATCTGATACCATGCCTGCAAAAGAATGTCAGTGGATACTTATACTCGATGCAATAATAGAAAATGCATGCATGCTCAAATCTCAAAGAAGCTTTGGCTCTTACCCAATCTTACCGGTTAACCTTGTTAACCGCAATAACTCACCACTCAAAATCCCTTAATAGCGGGGGACTCGAACCTCCCTAGGGACCGTCATCTGGGAGGACTTTACCACGCCCAGTGGTGACCAACTCCGGAGCGCACCGCTCGAGGGAGAGCGACCTCCCTCAAGCCAAGACGTAATGTGAGTATCGATCCAATCCTCAACTTGAGGATTCATAGCCACTAGTCACAATGCCAATGTCATGATAGGTCTCTACCTATTCATTCTTGCCACTCTCAAGGCTATACCTGTGATGATGCCATAATTGGTTAAACTATGTTAACGGTTCATCTCTCAATGCCAATCTTGTTTCTATGTCAATGTCACCCTTGTTTTCTATTGTCCAAGTCCAATCTCACATTCACACAACTTGAGGGTCCAAACACACATGTCCATTTTGGTTCTATCATCCTCTATATTCAACTACGTTAGAAACATATAAATGAAGTCAGACCAAGTTCCACATGTATCTGCCCTACTATGCATGAATGGGTATATAGGTATATGCTCAAGAATAGAGAAAATAGACATAGAAGGGAATCCAACGATTCCGGCGTGCACCCCCCACCACTATTGGTCGTGTGGGTGTAGAATATGAAGGCCCCCGCACATTACGAAAGCCGATTCCGCGCCCTATAATCAAAATAGTGCCATATTAGGTCTTTTTGTACATGAACTATACTCTATCATTTTCGCAACGTTAAACGGAGTTGTCCCACGCGTTTAGGACACCCCCAATTAGGTTTCCACGGGGTCGATTTGTCCCCGAAAAACCCTAGGGCAAAAGCCCCAATTTTCAAGCCCTAATATTGTCATTTAGGGTTTCCCCATGAATCGATCCCAATCCTAAGCAAACAATAGCTTAGAATCATCTAAGAAGCACTCTAGTAAGGTTTCTAGACCTTTGGTACCAACCCCAGGGCTCCAAACACCACTTCCAAGGATTCACCATGAGAGCACTTTGAGTCCTCATGGGTACCATGGTATACATGGCTCAAAAAGCCTTTAAAGCCTCTAGAGAGCACAAAGCGCCCATTTTCTAAGCCAAAATCCAAACCCTAGGCTCATTTCTACCAAAAACTCACCTTACCCCAAGCTCCTCTGAGTCCTTCTTGTAGGGGAGCTTGTAGAACCCACCAAAGCCTCCAAATCCTCCTTCCCTTCACTTCTTCTTTTTCTTCTCCAAGCCCTAGAGCTAGGATTCTAAAGAGAGAAAGAGTGGAAATGAGAGGGGAGGGTGAAAATGGCTGTGGGAGAGAGAGGGTGACCATATAAAGTATTATAACAATTGCATTTAAGCCCCTCCACATTATTCCCCTTGAACTGCCCAGACTGGGCATTTTTCGCCTTCGGGGACCGGTCTCCCCGACCAGGGACCGGTTCCCGAACATGGGTGTTCCAGGACTTAACCAAATTTTGAGTTTTTTCAGCTGTTGCGCAGCGAGGGACCGGTCTGCCCGTCAGGGACCGGTCTCCCGAGGACCGGTCTCACTATCAAGGACCGGATGCCTCAGGACTTCCTGGTAGGCTACGCGCACGGGGACCGGTCTCTCCTTCAGGGACCGGTCCCCGAGAGCTCAAAATCTGGGACTTAGCCAGATTTTCAGATTTTCTCTCCGGGTCCCTTTTAGCTCCGTTTATGAACTCTAATGGACTTAGGGTCCATTCTAACTCGTTCAATTTCGCGTTCCGCTCATTTTGACGGAACTCGGTACGATTTACGAGGGATGTGGTATGTTACAACGCCTCCATCAACCATGGGTCTTTCACCTCACCCAAAAAGGTCGGAGGATTAAACCGTTTGAAAGCCGTCAACACCGCCAACGACCGCTCCTGCTCGGCTTCAAGTACCTCCGGAATAGGAGCCGAAGAGCCTGAAGCTGTCGGAGGAATGGCCATCACTGGTGCCGCCACCATCGGCGTAGGTGCTACAGGTGCAAGCGGGTCCTGAGGTACAGGTGCAGCCGCCGCCGCCTGTCGAGCCGCCAAGTCATGGAGTCGTTCTATCTGCTCCCCTTGCTGTCGCATAGCCCCAGTCAAAGCTGCTACTTGGGCCCGCAACTCACGAACTTCATCGGATCCCACTTGCTCTGGCACCTCATCAGGCAATGCCGGAGCGGACCGACGTGTATAACGTCTCGATGACATTTGTCCTGAAACGAAACACACACGTTAATACTCGACATCCGAGATTCTTACTCGTTCCAAATAACTACTCAATCAAGCGAAAGCAATCAAGTACGTTCATTTTCTATTCTCGGCATTATGTAGTCGTCCGCCCCACATAATCCCTTAAAAGAAAACAAACGTCCCCTCGAATCCATCTCTATTTCTGTTTAGAGAAGTTCTAATCATAACCCAATCAACTAGCCTTCGCCTACCCAAGTTCACGTCATACATGTCCTAATTCCTAAGGTTTCCAATCCTAAGGTCCCTAAGTCCATCCTAGACTTTTGCTTTCACATCGCTCTGATACTACTATATCTGTCACGCCCCGAACTCCGCCAATTTGGTCGGATTCGAGCACATAACAGACGCCGAGCGGACAGTACCTCCCCTGTCCGCCCAAGGCTCCAACAACAAGTATATTACAAGCAAATCATAGAGGAGAATTGCGGAATATACAAGGTTTGCACGAGGGCAAACAACAACCACAAGTGAAAGCATCAAACTATCTAAGCATCCAATATACAAGTCATTTGATTTCATTTGAATCAAACACAAGTAGTCTACTACATTTACATTCATTTACATCACGTCTTCCATTAACCAAAATACATGATTTACACCATTCTTACATTACCCAAAATATAATTTACATTTCTTGCTTTACATTATTTATAGTTCAACCCCTACAGTTGAGAACACCAAAATGTAGGGTATGCATATATCCCGAGGGCCGCTAACTACGGCGCAATACCCTTGCCTCGATCCTCCGCCACCCCGCTCGCGCACGGATCTGCAGGGTCAGTGGTAATGAGAACTAGAATAAAGTTCCCAGCGAGTTCGGCCGCCGACCACGCCGATTCGCCCACTAGGTCTAATTCAGGCATATGTATTTCAATAAAGAAGGATAACAAACCAACTAATGCACTTCTAATACAATGCCTACAAGAAAGCAAATCACAGATAGATATTCTGTCACGCCCCAATTTCCGCCAATTTGGTCGGGTTCAGGTCACGTCAACAGACGCCGAACAGACAGAGTGTAACACACTGGACCTCTGCAAATTGCGAGGTTCGAGTGCTTGGATGTATTTCGAACTTTTCCACACTTGGTGAAGGGTTGTAGAATGTTTTCCGACCTAAAAAGTTCGAAAACTGGAATTCTGAACAAGTCCTGAGAGTTTTTACTCTCGGGGACCAGTCCCTGGAAGGAGAGACCGGTCCCCCAGTGAGCAGTGTTGTGGCAGCCCTGAGGCAACCGGTCCCTGGCAGGCTAGACCGGTCCCCAAGCTCATCTTCGCAGTGAAAGACCGGTCCCGCGCAGGGAGAGACCGGTTCCCGAACGTTGGTTTTTCGGGTTCGCAACGAGAGACCGGTCCCTGCTAGGGAAAGACCGGTCCCTCTGGGCGAAAACTGCCCAGACCGGGCTGTTGCAATTTTGAGTTTTTGAGGGGCCTCTCCGGATTTTGTTACACTAGATGGGCTTATTAGCCATTTCCCCCTCTTCCCTCTCTCATTTTCTCATTCTCACCCTCTCCCTACACCTTTTAGAGAGAGAAGAAGAAGAAGGAGGAGAAGAAGAAGAGGAGCTTGTTTGAGGGAGCTTGGAGCTCAACCCCTTCCTCCCTTTTCCACCTTTGCAAGGCTTAGAGCTTGCTTGTAGAGCTTGGTGGTGGACCAATCTTCAACCCTAGAAAATTTGGAGCTTGTTTGGAGGCATCTTGGGAGGTTAGCACTTGGATTCTACCTTTTGATCTTTGATTTGGTAGGTTTTACCATATGGAACCCTATATTAGGGTTGATTTTTGGGGCTTTTTCATTTAGGGCTTTTGAGGCTAGATTGTTTGGAGTAGAACCTTCCTTGGGCTTGGATTGGAAGGGATTTAGCTCTCTTTTGGAGCTTGAGAGAGATTTCCTACACATTAGGTGAATTTTAGCCCTTTTGTCTTGTTGGTTAATATTTGATCTTATAGTTGATCATAATGTCCGTGTATCTCTTTGCTCAATACTTTTAGAGTATTTTGAGACTCGTGGACAACTTCGTTCGGTGAAACGAGGCCCTACGCGACGGTTCGGTGGGTTTGACCTAGCCACACAATAAGAAATTCTTATTTGTGATGAATTAAGTATCATTAATTGAAAAGGCATGCATATTCTTGTTATATGTATTTATTGTGAATTTTAGAATGCTTAAAATGCCTATGTTATTTATAGTGCAATTTTGGACTCCTATATAGTAGAGAGTTGCTTGAGAGATCTATGATTGCATCTAGCATTCTATATGAGACTTGGCTTCATACTTCTATAGTGTAAATGAGCTTTGATTCATGCATTTAAACTTAAGTATATTTGAGACATGAAAGATGATAAAATTGCCATTTAGAGGTGTTGAACTAGAAGGAATGTGAACTAGAGAGCTAATGTCATCAAGCGACATTGAGCTCGGGACATGTGTGAACTTAGTGGATAGGGCCATTGAGGAATGTGGAACATGCTTAAACATTAAATGTCTAAGTGTCATAAAGGGGCACTAGACTTAGAGAATATTGGAACTTCATTTGTGACTTAGAACTAGATCTTCGAGATGCTCAGGGCTTAATATTTAGAACATGAGAATCTGGATACTGAGACTTACTATGCTTGCTTGCACTTTGTGCTCATTCGACTATGCTTGTAGGTCGCTCCCTACAAGCCACACTCCGGAGTTAGCCTATGCGACCTAGTTCCTCGTGCGGTATTGAAAGCCTACAGGCGAGTGGACATTACACATCCCAGTAAGGAGAGTTGGCTACCAATGCACTTAGCGGCACAAACGTGACTACCTTTATATCCTGATGTGTCAAAAGAAAAATTTGACAAGTGTGAGAGAATAATCACTATAATAGCTTAGTGTGATTACTTGCATCTCATGATTAGCATTGGGTATATAGTTTACACTCGGTTTCATGCATCTGCACTACTTACTGGGTTTTTGATAGAGCTTACTCCTTATGTTGACATATTGGTATTTGAGTTTACTGTTCTATCATTCAGCATATTAGTAGCATGGATATATTACCTTATCTAGCGTAGATGACATCACCATGACATCGAGTATTGAACATAGTGATATAGCATTATTCATCTCTTTCGCAGTTTTTATACTCGCTTATTTACGCTTCTCACTATTGTCGTTATTACCCTTTTCTTGGTAGTGGTGCAATGAGCTGAGTTCGTAATGCCCACTGGAACTATAATTATAGTTCTCACTTGCCTTGTTTTATGTTTCTTTCAGAGCTCTTCCGCAGCCGGGAGAGGTAGACGCCGAAGGAGTCTCGAGCTAGCTTCCTTCAGGACGATTTGATGCGTGAGTCTACCTCTCGTGTTATTTTATTTTGTGAGATGCTTTGTGGAGTTTGTACCGTTTATGTATAGAGACACCTTTCCTTTATCTTTGTTTCCTTTTACGGAGATAGTATGTAACTCTTTATGGCTACTTTTATGGTTTAGTTATGTTTCTTGTTACTCATGTTTAGATGACTTAGGACTTACTCGCTTCTCATATTCATTAGTTATCATTATGTATTGTTCTACTTCTTGCTTTCCACTTCGCTCTGATACCATTATATCTGTCACGCCCCAATCCCCGCCAATTTGGTCGGGTTCGGGTCACGTCAACAGACGCCGAACGGACAGAGCCTCCCCTGTCCGCCCAAGGCTCTAACAGCATGTATGAATAAGCAATCAATAAGAGATTTGCATATATAATACAAGGCTTGCACGAGGGCAAGCAACAACGGAAGCGAAAACTCTAAGCTAATTATACAACATACATGATATTTGATTAAATTTAAACCAAATACGAGTAATTAAAACTATTACATTCCATTCATCCATCATATCTTTTTACATTTAGTCATCCACCAAGTACATGATTGTTTACAACTTTACATCTCTAAATCAACAAAAAAAGTTGATACATGTAAATATAGGAATGACTACAAAATGCAAAATAACCCCGGTGGCCGCTACCTAAGGCGCTAAGCCCTTGCATCGGTCCTTTGCCGCCCCGCTCGTGCTAGGACCTGTAGGGTTAGTGGTGTGAGAACTACAACGAAGTTCCCAGTGGGTTCGGCATCCGACCTCGCCGACTTACCCACTAAGTCTATCCAGGCATAAGTATTTCAAGGAAAGAAAAGTAACCAGTACTAATACAACTAATACTATGCCTGCAGAAGGATGTCAGTGGATACATATACTCAATGCAATAATGGAAAAGCATGCATGCTCAAATTATGAAGAAACTCTGGCTCTTACTCAATCATACCGGTTAACCTTGTTAACCCCAATAACTCATAACCTAAATCCTTTTTTACCGGGGAGGCTCCAAGCACTACCGACCCGAGGGACCGTCTTCAGGGACCGCGCTCCCTGTGGTGACGATTTCCGGAAACACACCGCTTGAGGAGGAGCGACCTCCCTCAAGCCAAGACTTATCATGAGTGTCGATCAAATCCCCAACTTGAGGATACTAAGCCACATGTCACGTTGCCACCTTTGTGATAGGTTTACTACCTATGTTTTCATATCACTTTCTAGTCAATCTTGCCACAATGTCACTATGGTTAAACCAATGTTTAACAATCATGTTCTCAAGGCCAATCTCGTCTCTAATGTCCATGTCACCTTTGTTTATTATTGTCAAGTCTATGTCTCACATCATGCAATCTCTAGGGTTCCGCTATACATGTCCATCATGGTTCCATAACTCTCGATATTCAAATACATTAAATATACATAATGAAGGCAACCCATATTCACATGTAATTTAACCCTACATGCAATAATGGTTAATGTACAAGTATGCTCGAATAGGTGAAAACAGACATAATGAGGAATCCGGTGATCCCGGCGTGCACCCCCCACCTCTAATGGTCGTGTGGGTGTGGAATGTGAAGACTCCCGAATGCTACGAACGCCGGCTCCGCGTCGTATAACCAAATTAGTGCCCTAACAATGCCATTTAGGGTTTCCCCTTGGATTGATCTCAACCCTAAGCAAATAGTAGCTTAGAATCATCTAAGAAGAATCCTACTAAGGTTTCTCGACCTTTGGAACCAACCCTAGGGCTTCTAACTCAACTTCCAAGGGTTCACCATGAGAGCACCTTGAGCTCTCATGGGTACCTTGTTGTTCATGGCTCAAAAGAGCTTCTAAAACCTCTAAGGAGCACAAAGCTCCAAATCCTTAGATTAAAACTCAAACCCTAGAGGAAATCTTGCAAGAACTTACCTCTAGCCCAAGCTCCACCAAGATCCTTCTTGTTGGAGAGCTCCTAGAACCACCAAAGCCTCCAATCCTCCTTCTCCTTGATTCTTCTTCTTCTCCAAGCTCTAGTGCAAGAGTTCTAGAGAGAGAAAGAGAGAAAATGAGAGAGGGGAGAGAAATGGCTTTGGGAGTGAAGGGGATAACCATATAACATGTTGTGACAATTGCACTTAAGCCCCTCCACTTGTTTCATAGTGCACTGCTCAGACTGGGCAATTTTCGCAGTCGGGGACCGGTCTCCCCGACCAGGGACCGGTTCCCGAACGTGGGTTTTCCATGACTTAGCCGATTTTCGGGCTTTTTCGGCTACTGCGCGACGGGGGACCGGTCTTTCCCTCAGGGACCGGTCTCCCGAGGACCGGTCTCACTGTCAGGGACCGGTTGCCTCAGGATTCCTGACAGGCTACGCGTACGGGGACCGGTCTCTCCTTCAGGGACCGGTCCCCGAGAGCACAAAATCTGGGACTTAGCCAGATTTTGAAATTCCACTCTCTCGGGTCCCTTTACACTATAGATAGGCTCCAATGCACTTAGGGCCTATACCCACTCGTTCCACTCCGCGTTCCGCTCGTTTCGACAGAACTCGGCACGATTTACAAGGGATGTGGTATGTTACATTCTCCACCCCTAAAATTTAGTTTCATCCGCGAAACTACTAAGTTGGAAATCTAAATTTTGTACCTCACTTTAGATCCTCGAAGAGGTGAGGATAACGCTCCCTCATTTTGCTTTCGAGCTCTCACGTTTCTTCCCGGTCGTCATGTTCGCACCAATGAATTTTAACATACGGGATTTCGCAGTTCCGAAGCTTTCTTACTTCCCGATCCACAATGTGCACCGGGAACTCCTCATAAATCATATCCTCTTGAAGTTCTATCGGTATATACGAGAGAATATGATCTGGATCGTACACATACTTGCGGAGTTGGGATACATGGAATACATCATGCACTCCCGCAAGCCTCGGTGGTAATGCCAACTTGTAGGGCACCGCGCAAACTCGTTCCAGGATCTCGAAGGGTCCGATATAGCGGGGACTTAGCTTCCCGCGAACACCGAACCGGTTAACTCCTCGCATCGGTGATACCTTTAGAAATACGCGGTCTCCTACCGCGAACTCAATATACTTTCACCGCTTGTCGGCATAACTCTTGTGCCTCGATTGCGCCGTCGATAATCTTTGTCGGGCAAGGCGAACTTTTTCTTCCGCCTCCCGCACCACATCCGGGCCAAGAACTAGCTTCTCACTCACATCGCTCCAGTGTACTAGCGAGCGACATTTCCTTCCATACAGGGCCTCGAATGGCGCCATCGCAATGCTTTCTTGATAGCTATTGTTGTATGCAAATTCCTCCATCGGTAAGTAATCGTGCCATCCGCCCTTATAATTAAGCACACACGCTCGAAGCATGTCCTCAAGTATTTGAATAGTCCTTTCCGATTGACCGTCACTTTGAGGATGGAACGCCGTACTAAAGTCGAGCCGCGTGCCCAATGCATCTTGTAAGCTCTTCCAAAAATAAGATGTGAACCTAGGGTCCCGATCCGATACAATAGATACCGGAACCCCGTAAGTCTCACCACCTCGTCAATATAAACTTGAGCTAACTTGTCTCCGGACCAAATAGTGTGGATCGGCAAAAAGTGTGCCGATTTAGTCAACCGGTCCACAACTACCCAAATCGCGTCATGTCCACCTTGTGACCTAGGCAATCCTGTCACAAAATCCATTGCGATGTTCTCCCATTTCCACACGGGTATAGGTAGACTTTGCAATTTCCCTGCCGGAAATCGACGCTCCGCCTTCACTTGTTGGCACGTGAGGCACTACGCCACGAACTCTCCTATATCTTTCTTCATGCCCGGCCACCAATAATGCAATTTCAAGTCTCGATACATTTTGGTGCCGCCCGGGTGAATGCTATAGGGAGATTGATGCGCTTCTTGCATAATCACCCTCCGAAGGTCGTCGTCCTTGGGCACGCACCAACGATTCCGATATCGTAGTGCGCCGTCGGTTCCAATGCCAAAATCATCGGCACTACTGCTCTCAACTTTGCCCTGCACCTTTTGGAGAAATTCATCCGATGCTTGTAATCCTTTAATTTTCTCCAACAAGGTTGGTTGCACAACTAAAATGGCAAGTGTTGCCGGCACTCCCGGCGCCACAACTTCTAGACCAAATCGCTGCATCTCCTTTTGCAAAGCTGGTTGAGGTGTAATCTCCGTCGCCAAATCTTCCGCCGACTTTCTACTTAAAGCATCGGCTACAACGTTCGCTTTCCCGGGGTGGTAGAAAATCGTGACATCATAATCTTTGAGCAACTCTAACCACCGCCACTGTCGCAAGTTCAGCTCCTTCTGGGTGAGCAAGTATTTGAGGCTTTTATGATTGGTGTAGATCTCACAATGTTCCCCATATAAGTAATGCCTCCACAATTTTAACGCGAAGACAACCGCCGCTAACTCAAGATCGTGAGTCGGGTAGTTCTTTTCATAACTCTTCAACTGGCGCGAAGCATAAGCTTTGACTCGGCCGTTTTGCATTAAGACACACCCGAGACCGATATATGAAGCATCACTGTATACGACATAACTCTCTCCCGGCGTCGGCAAAGCAAGCACCGGAGTAGATGTCAATCTACTCTTTAGCTCCTCAAAGCTCCGCTCACACTCGGGGCCCCAAACATACTTTACCCCCTTGTGCGTAAGGCGCGTTAGTGGAGTCGTTATACTGGCAAACCCCTCCACGAACCGCCGGTAGTAACCCGCAAGTCCAAGGAAGCTACGAATTTTCGCTACACTTGTCGGGCGAGGCCAATCTTTAATCGCCTCAACTTTCTTTGGGTCCACCGAGATGCCATCTCCGGATACAACGTGACCCAAGAAGGTAACCTCCGAAAGCCAAAACTCGCATTTCTTTAATTTCGCGTAAAGCTTTTCCTTCCGGAGTATCTCCAATACGAGTCTTAGATGCTC
>NW_017891326.1:0-20198 GCF_001540865.1 Ananas comosus | reverse complement strand
GTCCCCTTCTCCTCCACAAAGTGTCTTCGGAACACAGGCTTCTCCATGTGCCGGCAAACCACTTCTTCAACATCCAGTTGGTCGACGTTTCTCGCCATTCAAACGTCTCGGGCTGCCACCTCCTTGAACTCGGGCTGAGCGCTCCATAACCGATCTCCGCGTACGGGCTCCCCGGGCCATCACGGGAAAAGCTGGCCCCCCGTGGGCGGTCTCAAAACTGGTTAAGTGCCGCAGCCACCTCCACCTCCCGATCGCGGTCGGCCGGTGCTGCGCGCGAAAGAACTGGCGCCGGGGACTGCGCCCTTCGGAGCGACGCTCCACCACGGGTTGGCTGGCGGTGTGGCGTGGTTGAACCCTGGGTCCCTCGAAAGGCTGGCCGCCTGCTGAAGTTAGGAGGTCCTTCCAAAATGCCTTCATACCGCGCCTCCCTGCCGCTGAGCCACCTCGGCCTGTCGGTGGCGCCGCATGCCGTCTGCTTGCGCCCAACAGATCATGGAAGGCCCAACCGCAAGTTTGGCCCCCTCAAGTCACGGGACCTCACTAGATCCGGACCAGTAACGCGGAGGTCTCGACCTTCCTCGGGGATGTTGCTGCATTCATCCGCCCCCGGACAGGACTGGCCCCTCGACAGACTGGGAGCGAGTAATGACATCGTCCACTACAGGCAACATAAAAACGCGCAAGTTAAGTAAACCCACGCATACGCATCCCCCCCGCCTCAACAGATAAAACCCAATAAAAAAAAATCATGCGAAAGTAAGGGGAGTGTCCTCCACACTAACTCCGATGTTACGTTGTCGGGCCCAAACGTAAGAACCCTCCGCGAAGTTTTTAGAAAGCCATACACTCGATTCCAACTCTCAACCTTTTTAGAGTATCATAAAACCAATCGAAATTACTTTCGCTCACAAGTCCAATTTAGACCCGTCTCCTTCACGAAGCCTAATTCCTATAGTCCAACAGCCTAAGGTTTACTAGGTTCCTCTAATGACTCAACCCTAGGCTTCTGATTACCAAATTTAATCTGTCACGCCGGACCGGCGGAGGCCCTCCTCGGCTAGCGGTGCCCAGACCCGCATATGTCATAACATATAAGGGGTCTAGACGTTAAAAAGCGGAGTAAAAGCCGAGAAGTCAATAGAAACACGAATCAGAAACAACTAGTGATATCAGAGCAGTGATGATTTCTATCTTCTGATCAAACAATAGGAAGATCATAACTAAACCATAAAGTTGAAACAGTAAGTAGTACATAATCAAGCCTCTAAATACAAAAAATGGTGGTTCACTAGCTACACTGTTAAAACTCTCAAACCTCTCCAAAAATAAAAACACAACGAGAGGTAGACACCTTAGCCGAATCGTCCTCAAGGAAGCTAGCTCGATAGCAACTCCCCTTCCCGCGGTCCCTGGCCTCACCCTGAGTGGCAAGGCTCTGGAAAACATCGAGAAAAAGCAGGCGTCGGAGAACTATAATTTATAGTTCCCAGTGGGCCAATTACTGACCTCAGCTTTCATCGCACCCACTAGGCCCCAACATTAAAAAAGGGGTAAGTACCAATTTACAAAAGTAATAATAACAGCGGATATGAGAGGCCATAATTTAAACATGTAACTTACTTAAACTTCAAACATTCACGCATGTCATGGTGACGTACATCTACGATATCAAAAACTTATGTCCAATGTAATAGTTCAATGTACAAATACCTTTATCCAATTGGCATGATGCATAAGCCTCCTATCAATGGCAACCAAGTATGCCTCTAATGCAACCAAGAGACTATTCAAGGTATACTACATGCTCAACCACTTATGCTTAGAAGGCAGGTATAAATTAAAGTCAACTACTAAACTATCTATAGGATTAAGTCCATTCCCGTTTCAATGTCATCATTAACCCAACATGTTTTAGATCCTACTTTATATATAGAATCCAGCTTGTGCCGCTAAGTGTCGGTGGTAAGCCCAACATTTCCCCACCTCTAGGAATGAGTCTATCCCTCCGACCCCGTAGGCTTCTCGATACGCACGGCGAACCATAGGTCGCGGTTAGGCTTAACTCCGGAGTGCCGGCTTGTAGGGACGACCCTCACAAGCATGTGCGAATGAGCACCCAAATTGGCAAGGCAAGGGCAAAGTCCAAGTCTCACGTACCCAATCCTCATGTCTTCTCAACATTGGTTATAGTTTCACTAGCATCCCGAAGATCTAGTTTAAGTCCACAATGTGAATTTTCGGCTTTTGCCACGCTACGTGCCCCTTGATGCACTTAGGCAATTTGATATCCCAACATGTATCCCAAGTCCCTCAATGGCCTATCCACTAGGTTCAACATGTCCCGACTCAAGTGCCTCTTGGATGACATTAGCTCGCTAGTTCCATACATTTCAATTCCATACCTCTAAATGGCAATTTTCGTCATCTTTCATGCCGCAAGTAAACCTCAAAGTTTAATGGCATGAATCGAACTCATTTACCACTAAAACATGAATTCCAAATCTCGTATAGAAGCTAAATGCAACTAACTCTCTCTCAAGCGGACTTCTCTACTACATAAGAGATCCCAAAATTCATGTACATGATGACAAGCATTTTTAGCATTCTAAAATTCACAAATACATTTATTGGATGATATGCATGTTTCCCATTACGGAACATATAAAAAACATATATGAGGAATTTTTCTTCCATATGTAGCTAGGTCCAAACCCCACCGAACCGTCGCGTAGAAGCCTCGTTACGCCGATTTCCAAAGTTGTCCCCCGAGTCTCAAATACCCTAAAGTATTGAGCGGACAAGATACAACGGGCATTACCGATCAATTAAATAAGATTCAACTTAAACCTAGGAAAGCAAAAAAGGGCCAAAAAATTTACCTCAAGAGAAAATTCTTCTCCCTAAGAGCCTCCAAAGAGAGCGTAGAACCCTTCCGAATACCAAAGGCCCAAGAAGTTTCTAAAACCCGAATCCAAATTTAGCCTTAAAGCTCTAGCAAAAAGCCCCCGAAAATCAACCCTGAATTACCGCGATTCAGGGTCTCCAAATGGATGAAATACCTACTCAACATCAAGGATCAAAGGGTAGAATCACAGTTACTAACTCCCAAGAGGCCTCCAAACAACTCAAATCTTCTAGGGTTGAAGATTTTGGTCCAACCCATAAGCTCTACAACAACTCCAAGCCTTACCAAGGTGGGAAAATAGAGAATTGGGGTTGAGCTCAAGCTCCCTTCAAGCTAGCTCCATCTTCCTTCTTCTCCTCTTCTTTCCTTCTTTTTCTCTCTAAGGAAGTGTAGGGAGAGATGAGAATGAGAAAATGAGACGAGGGGAGAGGAGGAAATGGTAATAAAGTCGCCCATTAATGTAAAAAAATCCACTAGCCTCAAAATCTAATAATTGCATCAAGGCCGTCTGGCATTTTGCCCAGAAGGGACGAGTGTCTCGTCCCCAGCAGGGGACCGTCTCTCGCTGCGACCCGAAAAACCAGCGTTCCGAACAGGTCGTCATCCTGCGCGCGGGACCGGCTCTCACTGCGAAGACCGTGCTCGGGGACCGTCTCGCCGAGCAGGACGGTTGCCTCAGGGCTGCCTCAAACACTGCTCACGGGAACCGGTCTCTCCTTCCAGGACCGCGGTCCGAGAAGTAAAACTCTCAGGACTTATCCAGAATTCCGATTTTTCGAACTTTTAGGTCGAAAATATTCTAACAAGCCCTCCACCACAGTGGGAAAAGCTGAAATACTCCAAACACATCGAAACCTTGAATTTTGCAATGGTCCAGTGTGTATAATCGTGAGTTGGGTAAGTTCCTCTTTAAACTCTTCAAATTGCAACGAAGGCATAATCTATACTCGGCCATTTTGCATTAGGCACCACCGAGGTCCGATGTACGAAATGCATTACTTGTATCACACATAACCCTCGCCTGGGCATCGCAAAGCAAGCACCGGGATAGGATGTCAGGTCATTTTCTTTAGCGTCCTCAAAGCTCCGTTCACGACTCGGGGCTACCAAAACGATACTTCACGTCCTTTGTGGCGTAACGGCGCGTTAGTTGAGTTGTTATCTTGGTAAACCCTCCACGACATCGCCGGTATAGCTCGCAGTCCACACGAAAAGCTAGAATTTCCGCCACATTCTTCGGGCGAGGCCAATCTTTAATCGCCTCAGTTTTTTTGGGTCCACCGAGATGCCATTTTCGGATATTAACGTGACCCAAGAAAGTAACCTCCGAAAGCCAAAAATTTACCCACTTCTTGAGTTTTGTATAAATTTTCTTCTGGAAGTATGTCCAACACGAGCCTTAGTGCTTCGTGTTCTTCTTCTGTCACGCCCGCACGGGCAGAGGCCCTCCGAGTGTTGGCCAGATCCCCATATGGGAATGCTGCTCCAACTTTAAGCCTGGACCTCATATGAGCGCCCCATCAGTCTGTTCGCTTCGGCCCGCCCCAAACCAAAGTCAGGGATGTAGCCGTCCAACCGGGGGCCCTCTGCCACAGGTTGGTGCCCAAAACTCCATTCCTGGGGTACGCGCAGGGCGCCCGCTGCGAAGAACTCTGGCGGGGCGGCGCGCTTGCCTCGGTGCAAGTCCACACTGGTGGCTGCGGTGTAGGGGGGCCTGACGTTCCTGGAAGCTGGCCGCTGGGGTGCAGTAGTATGTCCTCCAGACCTTCAATCCGCGCCTCCTGTCGGCGCGCCGCCTAGGTCTCGCTGTCGGGACCGGCCCTCGCCACTGCTGAGTGACCAAATCAGTGAGGCCGCAAGCCTGCCCCCCTCAACTCACGGGGGGACTCGCTGGATCCGAGTAGCGGAGGTCTGGACCTCCTCGAAGTTTGCCAGCATATGGTCCCGCCCGCAGATTGGGGAGGCGAGGTAACGGCATCGTCATCTACCAACATCATAAAGTACGCAAGTTAGAAATATCACGACTATCGCACCGTCCACTCAAAAGACAAACCTAGAATCATGCGAAATTAAAGAAGTGTTCTTCACCACTAAACTGTCCGATGTTACGTTGGTCGGCCGCCAACTAACCCCTACGAAGTTAGGAGTTACATACATTTCAATTTAACTCCACTTCTAGAGTTAATCGAAGATAACCAATCAAGATACTTTCGCTTACAAGTCGAAATAGGGACCCCGTTCTCTCACGAGTCTAAATTCTTCATAATCCACCGCTTAAGTTTGCATAGGTTCCGCCTAAGACTCAACCCTAGACCTCTGATACCAATAAATCACTCTGTCACACCCCGGAAAGACCCAGCAGTAAGGCCCGCGCCGGCACGTTGCCCAGACCCGCCCTATTACGTCTCAAAACATATAAGCGCTAAAAACAACAAAAATAATTAAAACAATAATAAAAAGAAATCTAGGAGTCATCAGAGCATAATAAATGCTAAATGCTAACAACAAGGATAAGGATAAAACTGTGAAAATCCACAAATAAACACATAAGTGATACAGAGGAAATCCATCATTTAGATACAAGTCTTAGTAATACCATTAGTGGTCTCTATACATGGACAAAACCTCTCTACTCTCTCAACTACAAAAGAAAGAGTAACACCTAGCCAAAGTACGCTTCCTTCGCTAGCTAGCTAAGCGATCCCCTTGCCGCGATGCCGATGCCTTTCGCCGGTGCGACGAAGGCTCTGAAAAGTAAACCATTAAAATCGGGGCGTGAGAACTATTAAAAATAGGTTCTCCAGTGGCAATTACTTGACTTTCAGTGGATCAGCACCAAAGGGCCCAAAGCTACCAAAAAGATGTCAGTGACTATAAATGTAGAAAGGCGAAAGCATTAGTAAAATTGTAACTTACTAACAACATGGATATATCTCTACTTAGTATAAATAGCATAAGTATGAAGGCAACTATGCATGAAGTAAAAAGTTTCCAACTATCATAAATGTTTCACAATGCGAAATAGTAAAGTTCCGTTTTACTATTCTAGTCAATGGTCCCAAGTAGTACACTAAGTCATCAATCTGGTCCCATGTCATATGATACACTCAAAGTCAAATACGAAGAGACCACCGCGAAGGTTCGTCTATGGCCCTGAGGGGAACCCATCGTAGGCTGGTCTGGCCGGTGCCGAGCCGTAATGACGCCCGTTGGACTCATCATCCCACCCTAGGGATGAGCTGTCCCGACGGCAATCCCACTTCGTGCCGCAATCCCGCACGGCGAATTGAATCGCGGATGGCTATCTCCGGAGTGCCGGCTGTAGGAGCGACCCTCCACAAGATGTGCGGACATTGAGCACAATGGACAGATCAAGACGATCTGACAAGTACACAGTCCTCTACAATGATACTAATAACATGAATATATGTCACAATTCATAGGCCAATAAACTATCTTACATCCTAACATTGAAATAAAATGTACAACAAAATGAATCATCATATGAGACAGAATCAAGAAACTTCGAGGCTATCAATCTCTATTTCATTCAAGATCTCGGCCAAGTCCCTAAAATTGACAGCTATGGCCTCATTTTGTCCCACCTGGATACTAAGTTAAGGGCACTTATAATTCTATCAAAACTCGGAAGCACAGAAACATTATTTCTACCATCTCATAGAAGTTCGACCGCATGCATTTACCAAAAAGCACGATTTCTTCTACTATATAGATAGTTTTCTCGTGATGCATAACATATGAGTCTAAGCTATTCCGCAAAAATTCTCTATAAATGCACTAAACATAATATGCATGAAACTTATGGGTAAATGAAAGCATTATCCGCATAGAGGCAATTTCCTCCCATTTCCAAAGAAGCACAAACCCCATCGATGACAACAATCTCCTCGTTTGCTCCAAGATTGGTGTCCCTCTAGTCTCCTAATACCCCTAAACGGATGGTAGGATACAAGGCGTAGTCGAATGAAAACGAACAATTCCAAATAGCCAAATATTAACCACCTCGCCATACTAAGGGGCAAAAACTCACCTCTTATGGAAAATCTCTTCACAAGCTCAAGAAAGGAGGTTAGAACCTTCCAATCCAATCTAGAGAAGTTATTCAAGGAACTTCAGAGCCTCAAATGCCCTAGAAACGAAAAATATCCAATAAACCCTAAATTCCCTATTTCTAGGTTTGGATACTCACAAAAACCTCAAATCCAAAGGATCAAAGGAGAACATCGAGGTTCTAACCTCTCAAGAAGTCCAAACTTAGCTCCAATCTAAGTGATGTTGAAACTCGCAGCCACTAAACTCCTCTTCCAAGCTCTCAAGCCATCACAATGGTGGAGACACCAACAAGATGCAATAAGGAGAGAAAAACCACATAAAAACCAAGCAAAATGAGTAAAAATACAAGGAAGGGAGAGAGAACATCCTCCTACCTCAACTCCTGTTGGTCTCAGGCACAGTGGGAGGCCCTAAGGGGCGTAGGTGCTAAAACATATGATTAACTGACACCCAAACGCGAAAAACCCCCTGCAGTTCGGACTGCACGAAAACTGCCTCTGTACCGGTCACGGAGCTTTGTACCGTACAAGCTCAGCCGAAAAATGCCCGAGGCTCGGGTTGCGGAGGATCGCGGGCTCTATACCGGTCCAAGCCCGATGGTGTAGCGTGTCAACCATGAACCTTGAAGTCACAGACAGGTCATTGGTTCCGGTACAACTCTGCTGCAGGTAACCGAAGAGCTGTCCAATTGATCCATTTTTGTGATTTTGGTACCCAAGCTTAAAACCACAATTCTACGGGATGGCGAGCCATAGGTCGGAACCTGTCTACTATCTTTCCAGAAAGTCGAAAACCTCCACCACACTGATCCCAATACTCGCAACCTCGCAATTGCAAAGCCAGTGTGTAAGCGGCCTGATCGACCCTTAGCCGGGGACCTCTTCTTTGCTTTGTCCAAGGCCTCATCGCCGCTCCGTGCAGATCCGCTGCTCCACTTCCAACGCACGTGAGTGGCGGGTCCACAACCTCCCGGTAGGCTTTGGAGGTTGAAAAGCTGACAAATCGAAAGATCGAAGGCCCATCCCGCTCAAAGATGCGGGCCACTTGTCCTCGGTCGGTCCCGAACAACAAAGGGGCACAGCAATGAAGAAGCCGGGAGAGCTTCTTCTCTCGTACCTCGGGCCACCGTCCTGTCTCCTCTGGCGCAGATTGCGGCAGATCTGTCCATCTTCCTCTTGACACTGTCAGGGAAGTAATGGCTCAGTTAGGATTCGCTGAACCTCCTCCAAGTTGATCGCCCGTCAGATGTGTGGGGGGTTGTCCTCGTGTCATCCACACCACCGAAGGCATCGCCGTCCAACATGATGTGTGGCAAGCCCACACTCTATCCCTACTTCGACCGAAGTGGTCCGAAACAGCTTCTTCCATATGCATGACCATTTCTCACGATCTAATGATCACACGTTCTCCCCATCAAAAGGTCCGGGGGTTCGCACTCCTGAACTCACCAAGGCCTCCAGAGCCGATCCCGCTCAGCCCTCACATCACGGAAAAATTGCCTCCCGCTACAGATGCTCGCCTGATGGGCTCGATGGTCCTCTCCCCGAGTGGCCGCCGCTGGTGCCGTCCTAGGAAGAGGTCGAGTGCAAGGACGATACCTGGCGGCGACCATATCCATAGTGTGGGTGTGTAAGGGATTTGAGTCTCCGGCAGCCGCTGCTGCAGGCAAGCAAAGGTCCTCGAGCGCTTCATCGCGCGCTCCTGTCGAAGCGGTCCGTGTCGGCTGTCGAGTCACAAATCAGTGAGGGGCTGGCCAACTGACCCCTCACACTCACGGACCTCCGCGGATCCGGACCCGGCGCCCCGCGCCCGTCTTCCCCGGCGGACGGTCTCACCTCCTCACACACGTACTGCGCACCCTTGTCCCCGCTCCGCAGGACCTTGACCGAGCGCGTTAATCGGCCCATGCGGTCAACCAAACATTTAAAACGCCAAGTTCACAGTGGTACCTTCGCCCCTACTCGAATTCCCGCTCAACAGACACCATACCCAAAATGCATTTCCAAAATCAAGGAAGTGCCTGTCCGCAACCTAAACACTCCCGATTACATTCGTCGCCCGCCAACTAACCTCCGCGAATTAGAAAGCCATCACACGCTCCAACTTACAACTCCAACAACTTTTTCAGAAGTACTCATAAGACCCAATCGAGGAATACTTTTACGGCTACATCAATTCAAATTAGGACCCTCGGTCTTCTCACGACCTTACTCCCACAGTCCACACCAGCCTAAGATTGTATAGGGTCCTCTAAGAACCTCAACCCTAAGCTCTGATACCAATAATCTCGTCACCCGTCCGGGGTACCGGGCAGAGGGCCCTTCCCGGTAGTGGTGTGCCCAGACCCGCCATATGTCAACACATATAAGGCGTCTAAAACAACAGCGAAAAATAAGACCAAAGATGTCTACATCTAGAGATATCAGAGCACAGATAGGTCTATAGTCTATAACAAGGTAAAAGAAGGTATACTAAAACAACAAGAGTAAAACATATAGTAGTACAATATCATCTCCCAAAATAGCACACAAGAGGTGGTCTCTAGTACACTGGTACAGCTCTCAACCTCTCCAAAATAAAAACATCGAGAGGTAGACCACCTATCCACTCGTCCCTTACTGAAGAGCTAGCTCGAAGCAACGCCCTTCCCACGGTCCCTAGCCTCTCCCGGCGTGGAAGGCTCTGAAAGAAAACATAAAACAGAGGGCGTGAGAACTATAATTTATAGTTCCCAGTGGGCAATTACTGACCTCAGCTCAATGCACCACTAGGCCCCAAAAGAAAAGGTAAGTCAACAAGGCAATAGTAATGAAATAATTGCATTATGAAAGCATAATTAAATGCTAAGCTACTAGATCACAAATAAACATGATGTCGAAAGTGTGTACAGCCACTTTGTCCCAATGAAGTAAGTCCAAGCATGACTAATATGTCCAAACATAACGAGCAGGTAGGTATCATGGTCCAATATGCAAATGTATGGTGAATATGCTCTATCATGACAGTAAGTATACTATGATGCAATGAATAAGATTATCATGTATACTATAAGTCCCAACGCTATGCTATAAGCATGTAAAGGTAATCCGGCTACTAAGTCTACCTAGTAGTGATAGTCATTTTCTGGTTCAATGTCATTGTTTCCAACATATTCTAGGACCTACATATTGTAGTCCAGCTTGCGCCACCTAAGTGTCGGTGGTAGCCCCAGCATTCCCACTCTAGGAATGAGTCTATCCCTCCCGACCCCGTAGGTTTCTCGATACCGCACGAGCGAACATAGGTCGCGTAGGCCAACTCCGGAGTGCCGGCTTGTAGGGAGCGACCCTCACAAGCATGTGCGAATGAGCACAAATGGCAAACAAGCGTAATTATCTTCTCAAGTACCCAATCATTATGTCTCTAGCATGGTAATAGCCACTAGCATCCAACGATCTAGTTCTATGTCTCAAGGTGAAGTTCCAATTCTCATTAGGTCTAGTGCTCCTTTATGACACTTAGACATTTCGATGTACAAACACATTCCAATTCTCTCAATGGCCCTATCCATTAGGTTCACACGCAACTCGAGCTCAATGCCGCTTTATGACATTAGCTCATAATCTCACATGTCAATCTTGTCAAATGCCTCTTTATGGCTTACTAAGATCCTTTAAGTCTCAAGTAGGAATAGCTTAAAATGCATGAAGGTAATGCTTATTTCCACAATAGGAAATATGATTCCAAGTCTCAATAGAATGCCAATCATGTACAAGTCCCACGTGGTAGCCCTCTACTATATAGGGGCCCGAAATTTCTCACACATAATATAGGCATGTTAAGCATTCTAAAATTCACAATAAATACATTTATCATATAAATGTATGAATTTTTACTCTACAAGTATAAAACATGGGATATGAGAATTTCTCATATGCCAGGCTAGGTCAAACCCACCGAACCGTCGCGTGGTCCCTCGTTTCGCCGAACGGAGTTGTCCACAAGTTTCAAAATACCCTAAAAGTAATGAGCGAAGGGATACACAAGTGTTACGACCAACTCTAGGCTCAAACATTAACAATCACAAGAATAGGGCAAACACCCACCTAGGGAGTAGAAAATATTTCTCAAGCTCCAAAAGAAGGCTAGGATTCTTCCAATCTAACCCAAGGGAAGGTTCTAATCCAAGAAAATTAGCCTCAAAAGCCCTAGATCAAAAAGCCCCAAAATCAACCCTAAAATCCCATTCTAGGGTTCCATAAGGTAAAAATCTACCAATACAAGGATCAAAGGTTAGAATCAAGGTACTAACCTCTATAGAAGCCTCCAAGCAAGCTCCAAATCTTCTAGGATTGAAGATTGGTCCACCACCAAGCCCTACAAGCAACCTCCAAGCCTTGCAAGGGTGGGAAGGAGAGAAAGGGAGCTCCAAGCTCCCTCAAGCAAGCTCCTCATTTTCTTTTTCTCCTCCTCCTTCTTCTTCTCTCTCTAGCAAGGGTGTGGAGTGAGTGTGAGGAGAGAAATGAGGAGGGGAAGAGGGTGGAATGGCTATTTAGGCCATCAAGTGTAACAAAATCCAGTGAAGCCCCTCAAAAACTCAAATTTACATCAGCCTGGACTGGGCAATTTTCGCCCAGAGGGACCGGTCTCTCCCTGCATGGGACCGGTCTCTCGTGTCGAACCCGAAAAACCATCATTCGGGAACCGGTCTCTCCCCGCACGGGACTGGTTGCCTCGCCGGCTGCGCAACACTGCTCACTCGGGGATCGGTCTCTCCTATCAGGGACCGGTCCCCGAGAGTAAAAACTCTCAGGACTCTGTCCAGAATTTAGGTTTTCGAACTTTTTAGGTCGGAAAACATTCTACGACCCTCCACCAAGTGTGAAAAGCTCGAAACACAACCAATCACTCGAACCTCACAATTTACAAAGGTCCAGTGTGTTGCAGAGGAGCAGTCGGCAGTTCCAGATGGTGTGGTGGCAGGTATTATTCTGATCAAAGGCACTAGAGCTAGAGCATTATTTGACACGGGTGCATCTCATTCATGCATAGCGGCATCATTTGCACATGCTCATAACAGAGAGGTTACGCAAAATGAGGACTATTGGTCCGTGAATACACAAGGGCATTCGTTTCGTGTTTATGACGAGTGCTTAGCTTGTCCAGTACGGATCGGTGATTGGATTATGCAGATAGACCTATTGGTGCTAAACCAAATGTGGGGCTTTGATGTAATCTTCGGGATCAATTGGCTCTCCAAGTATTACGCGGTCATAGATTGTGAAAGTAAGGTGATCATATTCCGTTAACCTAATCAAGAAGAATTAGTATATCGGGTATGTAAAAGTAGGCGCTTCGCAGCAACCGTATCGGCGGCGAGGGCGAGGAAAATGATTAAGGGAGGTTGTGTGGCCTATTTGGCGACAATGGTAGAAGCCCAAAAGGAGCACCCGGAATTGGGGAGCATTCGAGTAGTGTGTGAATTTCCGGATGTGTTTCTGGCGGAGTTACCGGGATTGCCACCGGACCGGGAAGTCGAGTTCGTCATTGATTTGATTCCCGGGGTGGCGCCAATTTCAAAGGCTCCGTATAGAATGGCACCGGTGGAACTTAAAGAGTTGAAGGCTCAATTACAAGACTTACTCGATAAAGGCTTTGTGCGGCCAAGCGTGTCTGCGTGGGGAGCTCCGGTGCTATTTGTGAAGAAAAAGGACGGCACGCTTCGACTTTGCGTTAATTATCGCGAGTTGAACGAAGTAACGATCAAGAACAAGTACCCGTTACCGAGGATTGACGATTTATTCGATCAGTTGCAAAGGTCAAGGGTATATTCAAAGATTGACCTTCAATCGGGGTATCATCAATTGAAGATAAGGCCCAAGGATGTGCACAAAACGGCGTTCCGTACGCGGTATGGCCACTACGAGTTCACGATTATCCGTTTGGGCTTACTAATGCCCCGGCAGCCTTTATGGACTTAATGAATTGAGTTTTCCGTTCACTATTGGATCGGTGCGTCATGGTATTAATTGATGACGTATTGGTGTATTCTCGGACCGAGGAAGAACACGAGGAGCATTTAAGGGTCGTGTTAGAGACACTCCGAAAAGAGAAGCTTTATGCAAAATTAAAGAAGTGTGAATTTTGGCTTTCGGAGGTTACTTTCTTAGGTCATGTTATATCCGGTGATGGCATCTCGGTAGACTCAAAGAAAGTTGAGACAATTAAAGATTGGCCTCGCCCGACAAGTGTAGCGAAGATTCGTAGCTTTCTTGGACTTGCGGGCTACTGCCGGCGGTTCGTGGAGGGGTTTGCTGAGATAACTACTCCACTAACGCGCTTTACGCATAAAGGGGTGAAGTATGTTTGGAGCTCCAAATGTGAGCAGAGCTTCGAGGAGCTAAAGGAAAGGTTGACATCGACCCCGGTGCATGCCTTGCCGACGCCGGGGGACAGCTATGTAGTGTACAGTGATGCTTCTTATATCGGTCTCGGGTGTGTTTTGATGCAGAATGGCCGAGTTATAGCTTATGCTTCGCGTTAGTTGAAGAGTTATGAAAAGAATTACCCGATTCACGACCCTGAACTAGCGGCGGTTATCTTTGCGCTAAAGTTGTGGAGGCATTACTTTTACGGTGAGCATTGTGAGATCTACATCGATCATAAGAGTCTTAAATACTTGTTCACCCAGAAGGAGTTAAATATGCGACAGCCGCGGTGGTTGGAGTTGCTAAAGGACTATGATGTCACTATTCTATACCACCCTGGAAAAGCAAATGTCGCGGTCGATGCTTTAAGTAGAAAGTCGGCAGAAAATTTGGCGACGGCAATCACACCCCAACCGTTATTGCAAAAAGACCAACCGTTATTGCAAAAAGAGATGCAACGGTTTGGACTTGAGGTTGTGGCGCCGGGAGTACCGGCAACACTTGCCACATTGGTTATGCAACCAACCTTGTTGGAGAGGATTAAAGAATTGCAAGTTTTCGATGAATACCTCCAAAAGGTGCGGGCTAAAGTTGAGAGCGGTAGTGCCGATGAATTTGGCATTGGGACCGACGGCGCACTACGATTCAGAAATCGTTGGTGTGTGCCCAAGGACGATGATCTTCGGAGGGCGATTATGCAAGAAGCGCATTAATCTCCCTATAGCATTCACCCCGGCGGCACTAAAATGTATCAAGACTTGAAGCTACATTATTGGTGGCCGGGCATGAAAAAGGACATAGGGGAGTTCGTGGCACAATGTCTTACGTGCCAACAAGCAAAGGCGGAACGTCGATTTTCGGCGGGAAAGTTGCACAGCCTATCAACACCCGTTTGGAAATGGAAAAATATCGCAATGGACTTTGTGACCGGTTTGCCTAGATCCCAAGGTGGACAAGATGCGATTTAGGTAGTAGTGGACCGGTTGACAAAATCGGCACACTTTTTGCCGATCCACACTACTTGGTCGAGAGACAAGCTAGCTCAAATATATCTCAGCAAGGTTGTGAGACTTCACGGGGTTCCGGTGTCTATCGTATCGGATCGGGACCCGAGGTTCACATCTCATTTTTGGAAGAGTTTACAAGATACTTTGGGCACACGGCTCGACTTTAGTACGGCATTCCATCCTCAAAGTGACGGTCAATCGGAAAGGATTATTCAAATACTTAAGGATATGCTTCGAGCGTGTGTACTCGACTATAAGGGCGGATTGCGTGATCATTTACCGATGGCGGAATACACATACAACAATAGCTATCCAGAAAGTATTGCGATGGCGCCATTCGAGGCCCTTTATGGAAAGAAGTGTCACTCGCCGATTCATTGGAGCGACGTGGGCGAGAAGGTGACTCTTGGCCCCGCTGTGGTGCAGGAAGCGGAGGAGAAAGTTCGCCTTGCCCGCCAAAGACTTGCGACGGCGCAATCTCGGCACAAGAGTTATGCTGACAAGCGAAGGAAAGATATAGAGTTCGCGGTTGGAGACCGTGTATTCTTGAAGGTATCGCCGATGCGAGGAATAAAACGGTTCGGTTACCGGGGGAAGTTAAGTTCCCGATATATCGGACCCTTTGAGATTTTGGAACGAGTCGGCGCGGTGGCTTACAAAGTAGCATTACCACCGAGGCTTGCGGGGGTGCACGACGTATTTCATGTATCCAATATCCGCAAGTATGTCCATGATCCGGAGCATATTCTCTCATATATACCGATAGAGCTTCAAGAGGATATGACTTACGAGGAGTTCCCGGCATTCATCGTCGATCGAGAAGTGAGAAAACTACGAAACTGTGAAATTCCGTATGTTAAAATCCATTGGAGCAACCACGACGATCGGGAAGATACTTGGGAGCTTGAGAACGTGATGAGAGAGCGTCATCCTCATCTCTTCGAAGAGCTGGAATGAGGAATGAATTTAGATTGCAATTAAATTAGTTTCGCGAACGGAACTAATTTTAAGGGGTGGAGAATGTAACATATTGAAACCTCGAGAACGATTATCGAACTTTAGCGAAATTGACTAAAGTATGCGAAAGAGATGGATAGACAAGTTGCATTTAGCATTCCAACAATGTTGGAAGGGTTAAAAATGAGTTTAAGAAGGGTTAGAAAGGTTTTAGCATCGATCGGCGAGAAGTAGAGTCGAATCGGAGCTAAAACTGCATTCTGGAGCAAGTGTACCGGTACAACCATTGAGTTGTAACCGGTTCACCATTGTTGTAACACACTGGACCTTTGCAAATTGCGAGGTTCGAGTGATTGGATGTGTTTCGGGCTTTTCCACACTTGGTGGAGGGTTGTAGAATGCTTTTTCGACCTAAAAAGTTCGAAAACCTGAGTTCTGGATGAGTCCTGAGAGTTTTTACTCTCGGGGACCGGTCCCTGGAAGGAGAGACCGGTCCCCCAGTGAGCAGTGCTACGGCAGCCCTGAGGCAACCGGTCCCTGGCGGGTGAGACCGGTCCCCGGCGGGTGAGACCGGTCCCCGAGCGTGTCTTCGCAGTGAGAGACCGGTCCCGCGCAGGAGAGACCGGTTCCCGAACGCTGGTTTTTCGGGTTCGCAGCGAGAGACCGGTCCCTACTGGGGAGAGACCGGTCCCTCTGGGCGAAAACTGCCAAGACCGGGCTGTTGCAATATTGGATTTTTGAGGGGCCTCTTGGGATTTTGTTACATTAGAGGGTCTATATGACCCCTCTACCCTCTCTTCTCCTCATTTCTCTTCTCTCAACTCTCTCCACACCCTTGGTAGGGGAGAAGAAGAAGAAGGAGAAGGAGAAGAAGGAAGGAAGAAGAAGAAGATTGAAAGCTTTTAGAGGACTTGGAGCATCTTCCTCACCCTCTCTTCTTCCTTGGTGCTTGGAGCTTGGACTAGGAGCTTGCAAGAGTGAAGATTTTCACCCATCGAGCTTGGATTGAAGCTTCTTTGAGGTTGGTAGCCCTTTCTCTCCATCTAGACTTTGGATTTGAGATTTTTCTTGTGTTGGAACCCTAGGATGAGGTTTTAGGGTTGATTTTTGGGGCTTTTTGATCTAGGGCTTTTGAGGCTAGATTGATTGGTTTAGAACCTTCCTCGGGCTTGGATTGGAAGGGTTCTAGCTCTCTTTTGGAGCTTTGGAAGAGATTTCTTCTCTTGAGGTGAGTTTTGGCCCTTTTTACTTCTAGGTTAATGTTTGATCTTATGGTTGGCCGTAATGCTCTCGTATCTCTTCGCTGATTACTTTTAGGATACTTTGAGACCCGTGGACAACCCCGTTCGGCGAATCGAAGGAGCACGCGACGGTTCGGTGGATTTGACCTAGCTTATGATATGAGAAATGCTCATATTTGGCAAATATGTTTTGTAAAATAGAAATTCATGCATTTCCATGTTAAATGTATTTAATATAAATTTTAGAATGCTTAACATGCATATATTATGTATAGTGAAATTTTAGACCCCTATGTGGTAGAGTGCATACATGTGAGACTTAGCATTCTAGTTAGGATTGGGGATCATGATTCCTATTATGGAAATGAACCTTGCTTTCATGCATTAACCTATATGCCAATGGTGACATTAGAAATTTTAGAAGCCTAGAGAAGGCTTGAGAACTTGGACTATTTGAGATTGGGCCAATGTCATAAAGAGGCATGGGGCCCGGGTTAAAGTGAACCTAGTTAATTGGAATATGGGACATGAATTGGGCATGATCAATTGTGATGCTTAAGTGTCATAAAGAGGCACTAAGCGAGAGTGTGCGTTGGAGCGTCACCTTGAGACTTTGGACTAGACCCTTGGGATGCTAGTGGCCGTGCCATGTGAGAGGCATGAGAGTAGAGTACTTGAGACTTTGACCTTGCTTGCTTGCCATTTGTGCTCATTCGCACATGCTTGTGAGGGTCGCTCCCTACAAGCCGGCACTCCGGAGTTGGCCTACGCGACTTATGTTCGCTCGTGCGGTATTGAGAAGCCTACGGGGTCGAGTGGGACAGACACATTCCAAGAGTAGGGATGTTGGGCTACCACAGGCACTTAGGCGGCACAAGCTGGACTACCTTGGGTAGGTCCTTAATTGGAAATGGAAATCGACACGGTGTTGTATATGAACAATCACTACTAGATAGGTTTAGTAGTTGGATTACATTTACATGCTTATAGCATAGGGTTGAGACATGTAGTATACTTGACAGTTACCTATTTCATCACAGTATACTTGGTTGCCATGATAGAGCTTATACATCATGTATGAATAAAGGTTTGTAACAGTAAACTATTGCCATTGGTCACTTTTTTTTATGATAGAATAGATGTACAACACTTTGACATCGTGCTTATGTGAGATATAGTAGTATAGCATTTTATTTATGCTCTCTCTTTCAGCAGTTTATTTACATGCTCCTTTTTATTGCTTATTGCTATTAACGTTACTTACCCTTATTTTTGGGGCCTAGTGGAGCAGGAGCTGAGGTCAGTAATTACCCACTGGGAACTATAAATTATAGTTCTCACGCCCTCTGTTTTGTGTTTTCTTTCAGAGCCTTCCACGCCGGGAGAGGCTAGGGACCGCGGGAAGGGAGTTGCTCCGAGCTAGCTTCTTTTGAGGACGATTTGATAGGTGGTCTACCTCTCGTAGTTTTATTTTGTGAGAGGTTTTGAGTTGCACCTGTATTTGTATAGAGATCACCCTTCTTTTGGATCCTTGTATTCCTGTTGAGGAGATATTATTTGTACTACCCTATGTTTACTTTTATTGTTTAGTTATGCTTTTCTACTCTTGCTTAGATGATAGAACTTTGCTCGCTCTGATATCACTAGTTGATACTGCTCTATTTGGTCTATTTCTTACTTTTACTTCCGCTTTTAGTGTAGACGCCTTATATGTGTTGACATATAGCGGGTCTGGGCGCGCTACCGGAAAGGCCCTGCCGGTCCCGGGGCGTGACAGATTAATTTGGTATCAGAGCCTAGGGTTGAGTCTTAGTGGACCTAGCGAACCTTAGGCCGGTTGGACTATAGGAATTAGGCTCGTGAGAGACGAGGTCTAATTGACTTGTGAGCGAAAGTATTATGATTGGGTTTATAACAACTCTACAAGGTTAGAGTTTGATCGGAGTGTATGACTTCTAACTTCGCGGAGGGTTACGTTGGCGGCCGACAACGTAACATCGGGAGTTAGTGGTGAAGGACACTTCCTTACTTTCGCATGATTTGGGGTTTTATCTATTTGAGCGGGGATGCGATAGCGTGGGTTATTAACTTGCGCTTTTATGTTTTGTAGTGACGATGCTGATTACTCGCTCCAAGTCTGCCGGGGCGGATGATGCGGCACATCCCGAGGAGGTCGAGACCTCCGCTACTTCCGGATCTAGTGAGGTCCGCGATTTGAGGGCCTAGCTTGCGGTTCTCACTGATCTGTTGGCGCAGCAGACGGCAGCGGTGCAGCGACAGGCCGAGGTGGCTCAGCGGCAGGAGGCGCGGATGAAGCACCTTGAGGACCTCCTACTTTAGCAGGCGGCAGCTTCGAGGGAAACCCAGGGTCCCATACCGCCAGCACCCGTAGTGGACGTTGCACCGAGGGCGCAGTCCCCCGCGCCCAGTTCTTCACGTGCAGCACCGGCGACCGCACCTCGGGAGGAGGTGGCTGCAGCACTACCTGTTCAGAGACCAGTAACGGGGGCGGCATTTCCCGTGATGGCCGAAGGAGCCGAGCGGGATCGGCTCATGGAGCGCCTCAGTGAGTTCAGGAGGTGCAGCCCGAGGACGTTCGATGGCGAGAACGTCGACCACTGGATTGTCGAAAAGTGGTTGATGCATATGGAGAAACTGTTTCGAGACACTTTCGTGGAGGAGCGGGACAGAGTTTGGCTCTCCACTCATTTTCTGGACGGCGAGGCCTACCGTTGGTGGTTGGATATCCAGGACAACCCCAACACCGACTTGGCAGCGATTACTTGGACTAGATTCAAGGAGCTTCTACTGGCGCACCACTTTCCTACCAGCGTCAAGAGGAAGATGGAGCAGGATTTGCGCAGCTTGCGCCAGGACGAGCGGTCAGTGGCTAAGTACGAGAGGGAGTTCTCCCGGATACTACACTGTGTGCCGTTCGTTGTGAGGGACGACGAGGACAAGGCCCGCATCTTTGAGCGCGGTTTGCGGCCTTCTATCTTCCGGTTGGTGCAGTCTTCCAACCTCCAGACTTATCGGGAGGTTGTGGATCGAGCTTTGATAGTGGAGGCAGGGGCGGCGGATCTGCAGGAGCGTCACGAGAGCTTAGAGAAAGGGAAAGGCAAGAGGCCCGCGGCTGAGGGTGCAAGTCAGACTCGTGATCCGCGTCACTCCGGGAATACACTAAGATGTCGTCGATAAACACCACAATGAATCTGTCTAAATAAGGCTTAAAAACACGGTTCATCAGATCCATAAAAGCTGCCGGGGCATTAGTAAGCCCAAACGGCATAACAGTAAACTCATAATGTCCATACCGTGTTCTAAAAGCCGTCTTCGACACATCCTCAGGTCTGATCCTCAACTGGTGATATCCCGACTGCAAGTCAATTTTGGAATATATACAAGATCCCTAGAGCTGATCAAATAGATCATCAATCCTCGGCAATGGATACTTGTTCTTAATCGTGACTTTATTAAGTTCACGATAGTCCACGCATAAGCGAAGTGATCCATCCTTCTTCTTCACAAACAAAACCGGTGCTCCCCAAGGTGACACACTCGGTCTCACGAAACCCTTGTCCAGAAGATCCTGCAACTGTGCCTTCAG
>NW_017891325.1:0-20233 GCF_001540865.1 Ananas comosus | reverse complement strand
GAGGATGTAAAATTTGGAACGAATCGATGTCAACGTGCACACGAACAAAAACCGAACACATTAGAGCTAGCTCAGTTGCGCCTAACAGTTTAATTTGCAACGAGTGCTTTTTCTTTTTTATCGAAGAAAGCGCAAAGATCTAATTATTTTTTTCTATATGCCCCAGAGAGTGTAATTTGGAAGAATCGATGTCAACCTCACAAGCAAAACCAAAACCGCACAACATCTAGCCTCGGTTGCGCCAGAACAGTTAACTTTGCAACGAGTGCTTTCTCATTTGTATCGAGGAAAGCGCAAATCTATTATATTGTTCATTATGCCCGGAGTGTAATTTGGATATGATCGATCGTTCCAATTACGATCTCTCTGGCATAATAAAAAAATATTAGATTGCGCTTTGCTTTCGATAACATGAGAAAAAGCACTCGTTCAAGTTATACTGTTATGGCGCAACTGCTGTCTATGTTGTTCCGGTTTTGGTTCTTTGACCTGTATGACATCGGATTCGCTTCCAAAATATACTCTCTGGGCATAATAACCATATATTTAGATTTGCGCTTTTCGATTAAAATGAGAAAAAGCACTCGTTGCAAATGTTATACTGTTCATGCGCAACTGAGTAGTCTTGTTGTCCCGAATTTTTGTTGATGTGACGGGTGGAATCAATTGACTTCAAAATTTACACTCTCTGGGCATAATAGAACAAACTATAATTGCTTTGCGCTTTTTTCGATAAAATGTGAAAAGCCGTCGTTGCAAAGTTTATACTTTAGTGGCGAACTGAAGTTGTCTAATGTTGTTCGGATTTTGTTTTGTGCGCGTTGACATTGATTCGTTCCAAATTTACACTCTAGGGGCATAATAGAACAATATATTTTGGTTTTACACTTTGTTCGATTGAATGAGAAAAAGTGCTCGTTGCAAAGTTATACTGTTAGTGTAAGATATCGAAATTCGACGATATTGGCTAACTTTGGCCAAATGGACCAAAGTGGGCGATTGGACGGTTTGGACAAGTTCCATTCAGTGTTTCAACATGTTTGGAAGAGTAAAAATGAGTTCCAAAAGTGTTGGAATAGTTTTAGCGTTGTTGGACGCGAAAAGAAATCGAAACAGATCGAAAAACAGCATTCTGGAGCTGCTGTACCGGTACAAGGGTGATGGCTGTACCGGTACAACCATCGCAGCCGGGCTGCGCAGCTCTCGGGTTCGAAGGCTTCAGGTGCTGTACCGGTACAAGGCTGGCTTGTACCGGTACAAGCCCTGCGAAACAGACTAACCCGAGGCTCGGTTTGCGCTCCGTATAAGGCCTTGTACCGGTACAAGGTCCCGTGTACCGGTACAAGGGCGCGGCAGCAGCGGGTTAAGTTGCAAAATCTGATAAAAGGAGGGCTCTTTAGCATTTTGTTACAATAGAGAACTTAACCCCCTCACTCTCAGCTCTCTCCTCTCTCACTCCCACAGCCCCCCTCTCTCTCTCTCTAACCGGTTGAAGAAGAAGGAGAAAAGGAAAAAGAAGGAGAGAAAGAAGAAGAAGAGAGGAAGAAAAGGAAGGAGAAGATCAAGGGGAAAGAGAAGAAGCTCTTCTCCTCCACGTTTTCAAGCTAGGGCTTGCTTTGGAGCAAACCCTAGAGGTAAGCTCTAACCCTAGTTTTGGATTTCTAGGGTTTGGGAGGTTTTTGTTGCTTTAATTGGTTCAAATGGAACCTAATGAGTTTAGAGATGATGGATCTAGCTCACATTGAGGCTAGCACCCATGGTTTTCCTCATTATTGCTAAACCTAGGTTTTAAAAAGGGTTTTGTTGCTTAAGGGTGGTTCAAATGTAAACCATTGGAGCTTAAGAGAAGGTTCAATCCCAAATTTGGAGCTTGAAACCATGATTTCTCTATTGTTGCTAAACCTAGGGTTAGATTTGGGTTTTTTGGAAATATAAGGGTTTGATCTCTTTTGAGGGGTTAGAAACCTAATTTCCATGCTTATAAACGCGTAGGCGAAGACGGTTCGTCGATCCGACGAGTGGGCACGAAGATATCGCCATTTGATGCGCTAAAGGGTTAAAGTTAACCCAACGAAAATTAAGCGGCGACAAAACTAGCACGAGAACGCGTCTCAGAGTGTTTGCGGCATCACCTAAGGTGGGGGAGTGCCATCCCGAAGTCATCGGGCTACCTTCTATGTCTAAGTTTAATTTGATCTATTTGCATATTGTGCATAAACATATAGGGTTAGAAAATGATTATTGTTGCTTATACTTGCATGCTAGTAGTTCAATATATATATCTTGCTTGGTTGGTTTATGATCTAGTATGCATGATGATTGCTTGATGAAACCCTAGACCCTATATGAGGTGATCAATGCTTATGTTGCTAAAGAACTAGTATGATGAAACTAGTGTTGATAATGAGTCTAAATGACGAGTGGCATCTAGTTAGAAAACTATGATTGAGTGGCACATGTTGACGTTGCTTGAGATGGTCATATTAGTGTAGTTGAGACACTATGAGATTGGATACAAGTATACCTTGCTTTCATGATGATATTACCCTCAAAGGGTTGTTGTTGCTCGTGAGATGATCTTGCTCACATTGCCTGTCTGCGCTTGGTGGGGTCGCTCCCCTCAAGTTGTGCGCTCCGGAGTTTGGTCACTAGAGAGGCAGCCCTGCTCGCTGCTCGGATAGCCGCTTGTTATCCGCAGGCGTACTCGGGGATCGACCAGCTAGGCATCCCTCGGAGATTGATATGTGAGCCTTACTTGTGAACCTTGTGTTCGCTTGGAGATTGGGTTACCCATTGAGTCTTACCCGTGATTGATGTTCATAGTAGCTGTTCATTGTTCATATCAGCCTGTTTGCTTACCTAGTAGCACGTTTATAGCTTACTACGATAGCTGTTGTAGATGTTGATAGTTGCTTACTTACCCAGCTTTATTTATTGTTCATGCATTCATGATTCCAGATTGAGGCATAGCTTGATATAGTCGTTTACATACCTGCTTTCAGTTTAGCTCAGTTATATATATATTGCATATATATCTCTCTATGCCTGCTTGAGACCTAGTGGGTAGATCGGCGGAGTCGGCGGCCGAACCCACTGGGAACTATTCGTAGTTCTCACCCCCGTGTGGCTTTGGGGGTACAGGTACACAGGACAGCGGGCCTTCAGCGATGGATCATGGTAAGGGCATAGCGCCCTAGCTTTTGGTAGATAGCTTCCTTTACCTACTTGCATTAGCTCTATACCCTGTACTTTTGGTTATGCTTTGAGAGTAGATGATGTATAGGGTGAGGTTTTGGAGAGTTTATGATGTATATTCATTTGGAAAAAGAATGCAAGTTGTATTAAATGCTTAAAGTTTAAATGATATCGAAAGAGGTTGAATATTCAATTATGTCTCAAATAGATAAGTTTCTCTCTTTTGTATACTTGTATGATTTTACTTGTATCGCTTGCTCTAGTTGGTTGTAGCACTGTTTGTGCTCTCGTTTCGTTGTTGATTGTGTATGAATGCAAGTTGTTTTCCTGGGGACTTGTTGTAGACAATCTGTTGCTTAGCCTTGGGCGGACAGGGGAAACTCCGTCCGTTCGGCGGTCGCGCCACCGCCCTCGAACCGGACCAAATTGGTACCGTTTTCGGGTGGTGCGGTCTGGGGCGTGACAGTTAGGGCGCAACAGAGTAATCTAATATTGTTCCGGTTTTGGTTCTTGTGAACGTTCACATTGATTCGTTCCAAATTTACACTCTAGGGGCATAATAGAACAATATAATTAGGTTTTACACTTTGTTCGATTGAATGAGAAAAAGTGCTCGTTGCAAAGTTATACTGTTAGGGCGCAACAGAGTAGTCTAATATTGTTCCGGTTTTGGTTATTGTGAACGTTGACATCGATTCGGTCCAAAATTTCACTCTCGGTGTGAGGAAGTGAATTCTCGAAATATGAGGATTTGACCTCATCCCGAATCGACCAAGGGTCGTGTTGGTGTACTTTGGAAAGACCAAAGATATTAAAATCACCAAAAGTGCATTGGAAACGAGTCCACGAGAGCAAATAGTGCGAAATCAGCACTGGAGCAAAACTGCTCTCGGGGACCGGTCCCTGGCCGGGAGAGACCGGTCCCTTCGGCTGGTGTCGCGGGGGTTGCTTGAGACAACCGGTCCCTGGCAGTGAGGGACCGGTTCCCGAACGTGATCCCAGCGCGAAAAGCCAAAAATTGGCTAAGTCCTGAAATCCCAGCTCTCGGGAACCGGTCTCTCAGGAAGGAACCGGTCTCCCGAGGACCGGTCTCTCTGGGAGAGACCGGTACCCGAACGCGCGACCCGAGCAGAAGCTCTCGGGGACCGGTCCCAAGTCGGGGAGACCGGTCCCTCCGCGCGCAGAACGCCCAGGGAGGGCTGCGCACAGAGTGAAAAGTGGAGGGGCTTGGATGGATATTGTTACAATAGAGGGCTTATTAGTCCCTCTCTCCCTCTCACTCTCTCTCAGTTCACTCTCTCTCTCCCTCACATTCTCTTGCTTTCTCTTTCTAGAAAAGAAGAAGAAGAAGGAAAGAGAAGGAAAGAAGGAAGAAAAGGAAGGAGAAGAAGAAGGAGATCAACAAAAGAAGGCTTTTGGACTTCTCCCTCATCCTCTCTTCTCTCTTTTAAGCTAACCTAGAGGTAAGCTTCTAACCCTAGTTTGTGAAATTTGGGGTTTTTGGGTTTTAGCTCTTTGGATGGGATCAAATGGATCCCTAGTACCTTGAATGGAAGGATTAGAGCTAGAACCTAGGGTTTTGAGATGGGTTTAGCTTGATGCTAACCCTAGGGCACCAAAATAGGGTTTTTCGGTAAAGTGTGGGATTGATCTCATTTGAGGCCTTGTAAACCTAATTGGTAGGTGCCTAAACGCGGGGGCGAAGTCGGAATTTCGATTCGTCGAGCGGGTCAAAAGCTATCGGCAACATAAGGCCGATTGAGCATCATTTGGACCAAGAAGACCGAGGCTTCGTCGTAAAGGACGCCGAAGCGCACTTCTAAAGCCTCCTTAAACGCAAAAGGTGGGGGGGTGTCGTTCCGGAACATCCGGGTTTCTTTTTATGTCTAAGTTACATATGTGTTGATCATATTGCATTATAGGATTAATAAATGTATATTTTCTCTTCCTTGCATGCTTCTTAGTAGTGTACTTATGAGTTGAACACCTAGACTAGGGTAGCATGAGGATTGGGTCTTATGGCATAGAATCCTATAGCGGCATAAAGAGCCGAACTTGGACATATGATAGCCCAGTAGAGCGGCATTAAACGAGTGGCATGTCAACTAGTAGAAAACTTACTACAATGATCGAACGAGTGGCATCGAGTCTAGTGTAGTAAATTGGACGTGAACTTAGGGATAGTAGAAGTCCCAACATTGATTATATATCATGACTGTGCAGCAGAGGCACATTGACCCTAGTAGACAGGGTATCCTCTTGTGAGGATTGGATCATACTCACTAGTCTGTTTTCGCTTGTCGGTGGTCGCTCCACCGAGGCACGGGTCTCCGGAGTACTTCACTAGGGGCAGACGTAGTTGTCCCGCAGACGGTCTCGGTGTGCGAGTGCAGTTTCTCCTCACCTATGAGATTGAGAGTGAGTCGAGGGTTTAACCTTCGGGTTAACCAAGCGAATTGGGTAAGAAACATGAAATGCATAGTAGACTTGCATTATTACCTTGAGTAGACATAATAAATATTGTAGTTTACATTACTATGCACTTTATATACTCATGACATGATACTAGCATGATAGTAGTTGTTGCATGCATTATTATCATTGGTGGCAAGATAGAGTAGTTGCAGTTTATCTTTGTATATCTATCTATCTCTCTATCTGTGCCAGCTTAGACCTAGTGGGAAAACCGGCGGCGTCGGCGGCCGAACCCACTGGGAACTATATTTTATAGTTCTCACCCCGTGTGGTTTTGGGGTACAGGTACACACAGAGGCGAGTCGAGCGAGGACCGCGGTAAGGGCATAGCGCCCTAAGTGAGTTTAGTTGGTAGCCTTCCTTTATGCATTAGAGTACCCTCGTGTACTAGATGAGGTTTGGATGGATATGGGAGAGCTACATGTATTTTGAGGAAAAATATGTATTTACATTTTGGTGGATGAAAAATGTAACGCAAACAAATGTTGGAACTATTGAGTGAATGTAATAGTTAGACTATCTCTCTTTATACACTAGTATATTACTTGTGGTTCTTGCTCTTAGATGTATTGCACTTGTGTGCGCTATGTTCGATCATGTATGTTATCTAAGCATTCCTGGGCGCTTATTTGTACATGATCTAGTTGTTTAGCCTTGGGCGGACAGGCGAGGTGCTGTCCGTTCGGCGTCTGTTCGACGCGCCCGAACCGGACCAAATTGGTAGCGGCGTCGGGGCGTGACAGTAGTCGGTTGGTATCAGAGCCTTAAGAGCTAGTAAAGAGAGAGTCTAGGATGGACCTAAGAGACCTTAGGATGGTGAACCCTAGGGTTGTGTAGGTACGTGAGAGAGACGTAAACCTATATCGGTTGAGGAAGAATCCGATTAGGACGGTGCCAAATTGGTAGGTATGTGCCAATTGGTACGTGCCAAATTGGTTGTGGATTCGGGGTGGGGCGTGACAAGCGTTGGTATCAGAGCCATTTAGAGCAAGTAAAGAGAGAGTCTAGGATGGACCTAAGAGACCTTAGGACGGTGAACCCTAGGGTTGTATAGGTACGTGAGAGAAACGTGAACCTATATCGGTTAAGGAAGAATCCGATTAGGTCGGATCGAGTATGGATCTCTAGTGTAGCTAGAGAAAGATCCGAGCGGTGTTGGTTCCGAGCTCGAGGAGTTGTGTTGGCGGCCGACAACACGACGCTAGGAGTTAGGACTAATACACTAGTGTACCTCCGCTGAGGGCGGAGTTGAGTCACGTAATATAGTGTATGCGATGGAGTTAAGTGGGTTAAGTGGCTAACCCAATTGTTGCGTTGCAGGAGATAATGTCCCCAAGACGCTACGTGCGCAGGTCCGCTCCGACACCACCTTCTGAGGTGCCCGAGGAAGCCGGATCTAGTGAAGTACAGGAGTTACAGGCGCAAGTGTCGGCATTAACCGGCATTGTGCAGCGCCAAGAGAGTCGGTTCGAGCAGCTCCAGGGGCTTATGGAGCGGCATTTTCCGGCAGCAACTGCAGCTGCGACTGAGGGCCGTGGTCCGCCCCCACCTCCAGCTCGTGCGCCAACGGCGGCTGAGGGCGAGGGCATTGCGGCAGTTCCGGTGGCGGCACGTCCTCCGCCGGCAAGCGTTCCTCCGGCGGCGTCGTGTTCTACGACACCCGATGCGATGGCGTTGGAGGCGGAGAGGGAGCGCGTACTTGCGGCTCTCGAGAAGTTTCGAAGGTTCAATCCACCGACCTTCGAGGGAGAGAAGGTCGAGCCGTGGATGGTTGAGTCGTGGGTGGACTCAATGGAGACCTTATTCGAGGACCTCTACACCTTAGAGAGGGACAAGGTCTACCTCGCCACTCATTGTTTGGAGCGGACGGTGAAGGTCTGGTGGAAGCGAATCAAGAGAAACCGAGCTTCCGACCTTCCGCCGTTGACGTGGCAGGAGTTTCGGGGATTGTTCTATGTCAATTACTTCCCCGATAGTGAGAAGAAGAAACTCCAGGAGCAGTTTCGAAAATTGAAGCAAGGTGGCCGCACGGTAGCAGAATATGAGAGGGAGTTCTCTCACATCATTGACTGCGTCCCCGACGTAGTGCGGGATGACAGGGATCGAGCCGACTGGTTCGAGCGAGGGCTCCGGGCTGACATATACCGGGCGGTGCACATCTTGAAGCTCACTACCTTCGAGGAGGTGCTCGACAGAGCGCTGTGGGCGGAGCAAGGAAACGCTCACATCCGGGAGGAGCGAGAAGCGTCCGAGAAGGACGGTGGCAAGAAGCGGGCCCAGAGTAGCTCGGGAGCTCAGACCAAGTCGAGGAAGCCCCCGAAGTACCACCGAACGCAATCTAAAGGCCGCGGACCGCAGCGATGCACGATTTGTGGTGGGAATCACGAGCCAAGGACGTGTGATCAACAGGAAGGGAAGTGCTTCACGTGTGGACAGGCGGGCCATATTAGCCGCCACTGTCCAATGAGGGCTTCACCTGCCCCTTCGGTCGCGTCGGCTCCCGCGACTCCTGCGCATTATGGAGGAGTTCCACCTGCTGCGTCATCGGCTGGACGTGCGATGGTACCGCGCCAAGCCGAGGCGACGAGATCGGCTCCGAGCGGGCGGGTGTTCGCCGCCCAAACTCAAGCCGAGGAACCTGCTGAAGCGGAGGATCGCCATGTACTCGCAGGTATGGTTTTAATTGACGGAGTTCGCTCCAGAGCCATGTTTGATACAGGTGCTACGCATTCGTTCATCAGTAGGTCATTTGCACGCATGCATGACATAAAACTACAAGAGAGTAAAAGCACTTGGAGGGTGTCGGGCCCCGGACGTGACTTTCTAGTCCGGATGGAGTGTTCGTCTTGTCCAGTGCGGTTGGGCGCCTGGATAATGCCCATTCGTATGCTAGTGTTCAAGAAGTTGAAAGACTTCGACGTCATTCTAGGAATGGATTGGCTCTCGAAGTACTATGCGACTATACACTGCAGAAGTAAAGTAATAACGTTTCGAGAGCCGGGCCAAGAGGAATTCACCTATTGGGCCTGTAGGAGCTCGCGCTTCGCCGCTATAGTGACAGCGACGAGGGCAAGGAAGCTGGTTAACAGCGGTTGTGTGGCCTACTTGGCGACCGTTGTAGAAGTCGACAGGACGACTCCTACACTCGAGGAGCTGTCTGTGGTTCGGGAATTTCCGGATGTATTTCCCGCGGAGTTACCGGGAATGCCGCCAGATCGGAAAATCGAGTTCGTGATAGACTTGGTTCCAGGAACCGCGCCTATCTCGAAGGCTCCGTATCGGATGGCGCCAGCGGAATTGAAGGAATTGCGGGCTCAGTTATTGGATCTCCTTGATAAAGGGTTTATACGGCCAAGTGTATCGCCGTGGGGAGCCCCGGTTCTATTCGTGCGAAAGAAGGACGTTTCGTTCCGACTCTGCGTAGATTATCGCGAGTTGAATAAGGTCACGATCAAGAATAAGTACCCGTTGCCGAGGATTGACGATTTGTTTGATCAATTACAAGGGTCCCGGGTTTATTCGAAGATTGACCTACAGTCCGGTTATCATCAACTCAAGATTAAGCTGGAAGACGTTCAAAAGACCGCGTTTCGCATGCGGTATGGACACTATGAGTTCACGGTCATGCCATTTGGGCTCACTAATGCCCCGGCAGCGTTCATGGACCTAATGAACCGTGTCTTCAAGGAGTACTTGGACCGATTTGTCGTGGTCTTCATAGATGACATCTTGGTCTACTCGCGCAGCGATGAGGAATATGCCGAGCATTTGAGGATTGTGCTTCAAACCCTCCGGGAAGAGAAGTTATACGCTAAGTTTAAGAAATGCGACTTTTGGCTCCGAGAGGTTACATTTCTTGGGCATGTCATTTCCGAGGGCGGAGTATCTGTTGACCAGAGAAAAGTGGAGGCGATCAAGGATTGGCCTTGCCCAACTAACGTCACGGAAGTTCGAAGCTTCGTGGGTTTAGCGGGTTATTATAGACGGTTCGTAGAGGGATTCTCGAAGATCGTGGGTCCACTTACTCGTCTGACTCGGAAAGGCACCAAGTTCAATTGGAATGACGAGTGCGACCGGAGTTTTCAAGAGTTGAAGGATAGATTAACTTCGACTCCGGTGCTCGCCTTACCGGTGCAAGACGAAGACTTTGTGGTGTATAGCGACGCGTCACAATCGGGCTTAGGGTGTGTTCTGATGCAGGGCGGGAAGGTGATCGCTTATGCGTCCCGTCAGTTAAACAACTATGAGAAGAATTTCCCTGTCCACGACCTAGAGTTGGCCGCGGTAGTGTTTGCTCTCAAGTTATGGAGGCACTACTTGTATGGCGCGCGATGCGAAATATATACGGACCACAAAAGTCTGAAATACCTTTTCACGCAGAAGGAGCTCAACATGCGGCAGCGGCGGTGGTTAGAGTTGCTAAAGGATTTCGATGTTACCATCCTATACCACCCCGGAAAAGCAAACGTGGTGGCTGACGCGCTTAGCAGGAAGTCAGTGGAAAATCTTGCTATGTTGGTCACACGCCAGGAGCCACTGTGGAGAGAGATGGAGCGACTAAATCTCGAGGTGGTAGCTCCGGAAACCCCGCCTATGCTTATGGCTCTCGTTGTCCAACCGACCTTGTTGGAGCAGATTAAGGGCTTGCAATCTGCAGACCCCAATCTTCAAAAGGTGCGGCGGGACATCGAGAGTGGACACGGCGGTGATTTTAGTGTAGACGCTGAGGGTGCGCTTCGGTTTCGGAACCGATGGTGCGTACCGGAAAACGAGGAGGTCCGGAAGTTGATCTTACAAGAAGCACATCGGACTCCTTATAGTATTCACCCGGGCGGCACCAAGATGTACCGTGATCTGAAGATGCAGTACTGGTGGCCGGGCATGAAAGCTGACATTGGGCGCTACGTGGCGCAGTGCTTGGTATGCCAGCAAGTGAAGGCTGAGCGCCGATTTCCAGCGGGAAAACTTCAAAGTCTACCTATCCCCGTTTGGAAATGGGAGAATATCGCGATGGACTTCGTGGTCGAATTGCCCTGTTCGACGGGTGGCCATGACGCGATCTGGGTGATTGTGGACCGTATGACCAAGTCGGCACACTTTCTACCGATTCACACTACTTGGTCGGGCGACAAGTTAGCGCAGGTATACTTGGATGAAGTTGTGAGGTTGCACGGGGTTCCGAAGTCGATCGTGTCAGATCGAGACCCCCGTTTTACTTCGCACTTTTGGAAAAGCCTGCAGAAAGCACTTGGCACACGGCTCGATTTCAGTACCGCTTTTCATCCTCAGACAGATGGGCAGTCAGAGAGGACTATACAGATTCTGGAGGATATGCTGCGGGCGTGTGTCATTGACTACAAGGGTGGTTGGGCAGACCATTTGAGGATGGCCGAGTTCGCCTACAACAACAGTTATCAAGCTAGCATCAGGATGGCGCCGTTTGAGGTCCTATACGGACGGAAGTGCCGATCTCCTGTATGTTGGAGTGATGTAGGTGAGCCTGCGGCATTGGGCCCAGACGTATTGCGGGAGGCGGAAGAGAAGGTCCGTCTTGCTCGCGAGAGGTTACTTACGGCACAGTCAAGACAAAAGAGCTATTCGGACAAACGCCGTAGAGACTTGGAATTCGCGGTAGGCGACCGCGTTTTCTTGAAGGTTTCACCTATGAGAGGTGTGAAACGCTTCGGAGTGCGGGGAAAGCTAAGTCCCCGATATATCGGGCCATTCGAAGTGTTAGAACGTGTTGGAGCGGTAGCATACCGACTTGCATTACCGCCGAAGCTCGCAGGGGTGCATAACGTATTCCATGTTTCTAACCTTCGTAAGTATGTCCACGACCCCGAGCACGTGATGTACTACGAACCGCCGAATCTACAGGAAGATTTGAGCTACGAAGAGTTCCCGGCGATGATCATTGCTCGAGAGGTGCGGAAATTGAGGAACCGCGAGATTCCCTATGTGAAGATTCGTTGGACCGGTCACGACGATCGTGAGGCCACGTGGGAACTCGAGGAGACGATGAAAGTACATTACCCTCATCTTTTCACGGAAATGCGATGAGGTATGAGTTAATAAATTCGTTTCGAGGACGAAACTCCTTTTTAGGAGGGGAGGATGTGAGGAAGTGAATTCTCGAAATATGAGGATTTGACTTCATCCCGAATCGACCAAGGGTCGTGTTGGTGTACTTTGGAAAGACCAAAGATATTAAAATCACCAAAAGTGCATTGGAAACGAGTCCACGAGAGCAAATAGTGCGAAATCAGCACTGGAGCAAAACTGCTCTCGGGGACCGGTCCCTGGCCGGGAGAGACCGGTCCCATCGGCTGGTGTCGCGGGGGTTGCTTGAGGCAACCGGTCCCTGGCAGTGAGGGACCGGTTCCCGAACGTGATCCCAGCGCGAAAAGCCAAAAATTAGCTAAGTCCTGAAATCCCAGCTCTCGGGAACCGGTCTCTCAGGAAGGAACCGGTCTCCCGAGGACCGGTCTCTCTGGGAGAGACCGGTACCCGAACGCGCGACCCGAGCTGAAGCTCTCGGGGACCGGTCCCAAGTCGGGGAGACCAGTCCCTCCGCGCGCAGAACGCCCAGGGAGGGCTGCGCACAGAGTGAAAAGTGGAGGGGCTTGGGTGGATATTGTTACAATAGAGGGCTTATTAGTCCCTCTCTCCCTCTCACTCTCCCTCAGTTCACTCTCTCTCTCCCCCTCACACTCTCTTGTTTTCTCTCTCTAGAGAAGAAGGAGAAAAGAAGAAGAAGAAGGAAAGAGAAGGAAAGAAGGAAGAAAAGGAAGGAGAAGATGAAGGAGATCAACAAAAGAAGGCTTTTGGACTTCTCCCTCATCCTCTCTTCTCTCTTTTAAGCTAACCTAGAGGTAAGCTTCTAACCCTAGTTTGTGAAATTTGGTGTTTTTGGGTTTTAGCTCTTTGGATGGGATCAAATGGATCCCTAGTACCTTGAATGGAAGGATTAGAGCTAGAATCTAGGGTTTTGAGATGGGTTAAGCTTGATGCTAACCCTAGGGCACCAAAATGGGGTTTTTTCGGTAAAGTATGGGATTGATCTCATTTGAGGCCTTGTAAACCTAATTGGTAGGTGCCTAAACGCGGGGGCGAAGTCGGAATTTTGATTCGTCGAGCGGGTCGAGAGCTATCGGCAAAATAAGGCCGATTGAGCATCATTGGGACCAAGAAGACCGAGGCTTCGTCGTAAAGGACGCCGAAGCGCACTTCTAGAGCCTCCTTATACGCAAAAGGTGGGGGGTGTCGTTCCGGAACATCCGGGTTTCTTTTTATGTCTAAGTTACACATGTGTTGATCATATTGCATCGTAGGACTAATAAATGTATATTTCCTTTTCCTTGCATGCTTCTTAGTAGTGTACTTATGAGTTGAACACCTAGACTAGGGTAGCATGAGGATTGGGTCTTATGGCATAGAATCCTATAGCGGCATAAAGAGCCGAACTTGGACATAGCCTAGTAGAGAGGAATTGAACTAGTGTAGTAGAGACACTAAACTTGAACGAGTGGCATGTCAATTAGCAGAAAACTTACTACAATGATCGAACGAGTGGCATCGAGTCTAGCGTAGTAAATTTGATATGAACCTAGGGATAGTAGAAGTCCCAACATTGATTATATATCATGATTGTGCAGCAGAGGCACATTGACCCTAGTAGACAGGGTATCCTTTTGTGAGGATTGGATCATACTCACTAGTCTGTTTTTGCTTGTCGGTGGTCGCTCCACCGAGGCACGAGTCTCCGGAGTACTTCACTAGGGGCAGACGTAGTTGTCCCGCAGACGGTCTCGGTGTGCGAGTGCAGTTTCTCCTCACCTATGAGATTGAGAGTGAGTCAAGGGTTTAACCTTCGGGTTAACCAAGCGAATTGGGTAAGAAACATGAAATGCATAGTAGACTTGCATTATTACCTTGAGTAGGCATAATGTATATTGCAGTTTACATTACTACGCACTTTATATACTCATGACATGATACTAGCGTGATAGTAGTTTTTGCATGCATTATTATCATTGGTGGCAGGATAGAGTAGTTGCAGTTTATCTTTGTATATCTATCTATCTCTCTATCTGTGCCAGCTTAGACCTAGTGGGAAAACCGGCGGCGTCGGCGGCCGAACCCACTGGGAACTATATTTTATAGTTCTCACCCCGTGTGGTTTTGGGGTACAGGTACACACAGAGGCGAGTCGAGCGAGGACCGCGGTAAGGGCATAGCGCCCTAAGTGAGTTTAGTTGGTAGCCTTCCTTTATGCATTAGAGTACCCTCGTGTACTAGATGAGGTTTGGATGGATATGGGAGAGCTACATGTATTTTGAGGAAAAATATGTATTTACATTTTGGTGGATGAAAAATGTAACGCAAACAAATGTTGGAACTATTGAGTGAATGTAATAGTTAGACTATCTCTCTTTATACACTAGTATATTACTTGTGGTTCTTGCTCTTAGATGTATTGCACTTGTGTGCGCTATGTTCGATCATGTATGTTATCTAAGCATTCCTGGGCGCTTATTTGTACATGATCTAGTTGTTTAGCCTTGGGCGGACAGGCGAGGTGCTGTCCGTTCGGCGTCTGTTCGACGCGCCCGAACCGGACCAAATTGGTAGCGGCGTCGGGGCGTGACAGTAGTCGGTTGGTATCAGAGCCTTAAGAGCTAGTAAAGAGAGAGTCTAGGATGGACCTAAGAGACCTTAGGACGGTGAACCCTAGGGTTGTATAGGTACGTGAGAGAAACGTGAACCTATATCGGTTAAGGAAGAATCCGATTAGGTCGGATCGAGTATGGATCTCTAGTGTAGCTAGAGAAAGATCCGAGCGGTGTTGGTTCCGAGCTCGAGGAGTTGTGTTGGCGGCCGACAACACGACGCTAGGAGTTAGGACTAATACACTAGTGTACCTCCGCTGAGGGCGGAGTTGAGTCACGTAATATAGTGTATGCGATGGAGTTAAGTGGGTTAAGTGGCTAACCCAATTGTTGCGTTGCAGGAGATAATGTCCCCAAGACGCTACGTGCGCAGGTCCGCTCCGACACCACCTTCTGAGGTGCCCGAGGAAGCCGGATCTAGTGAAGTACAGGAGTTACAGGCGCAAGTGTCGGCATTAACCGGCATTGTGCAGCGCCAAGAGAGTCGGTTCGAGCAGCTCCAGGGGCTTATGGAGCGGCATTTTCCGGCAGCAACTGCAGCTGCGACTGAGGGCCGTGGTCCGCCCCCACCTCCAGCTCGTGCGCCAACGGCGGCTGAGGGTGAGGGCATTGCGGCAGTTCCGGTGGCGGCACGTCCTCCGTCGGCGAGCGTTCCTCCGGCGGCGTCGTGTTCTACGACACCCGATGCGATGGCGTTGGAGGCGGAGAGGGAGCGCGTACTTGCGGCTCTCGAGAAGTTTCGAAGGTTCAATCCACCGACCTTCGAGGGAGAGAAGGTCGAGCCGTGGATGGTTGAGTCGTGGGTGGACTCAATGGAGACCTTATTCGAGGACCTCTACACCTTAGAGAGGGACAAGGTCTACCTCGCCACTCATTGTTTGGAGCGGACGGTGAAGGTCTGGTGGAAGCGAATCAAGAGAAACCGAGCTTCCGACCTTCCGCCGTTGACGTGGCAGGAGTTTCGGGGATTGTTCTATGTCAATTACTTCCCCGATAGTGAGAAGAAGAAACTCCAGGAGCAGTTTCGAAAATTGAAGCAAGGTGGCCGCACGGTAGCAGAATATGAGAGGGAGTTCTCTCACATCATTGACTGCGTCCCCGACGTAGTGCGGGATGACAGGGATCGAGCCGACTGGTTCGAGCGAGGGCTCCGGGCTGACATATACCGGGCGGTGCACATCTTGAAGCTCACTACCTTCGAGGAGGTGCTCGACAGAGCGCTGTGGGCGGAGCAAGGAAACGCTCACATCCGGGAGGAGCGAGAAGCGTCCGAGAAGGACGGTGGCAAGAAGCGGGCCCAGAGTAGCTCGGGAGCTCAGACCAAGTCGAGGAAGCCCCCGAAGTACCACCGAACGCAATCTAAAGGCCGCGGACCGCAGCGATGCACGATTTGTGGTGGGAATCACGAGCCAAGGACGTGTGATCAACAGGAAGGGAAGTGCTTCACGTGTGGACAGGCGGGCCATATTAGCCGCCACTGTCCAATGAGGGCTTCACCTGCCCCTTCGGTCGCGTCGGCTCCCGCGACTCCTGCGCATTATGGAGGAGTTCCACCTGCTGCGTCATCGGCTGGACGTGCGATGGTACCGCGCCAAGCCGAGGCGACGAGATCGGCTCCGAGCGGGCGGGTGTTCGCCGCCCAAACTCAAGCCGAGGAACCTGCTGAAGCGGAGGATCGCCATGTACTCGCAGGTATGGTTTTAATTGACGGAGTTCGCTCCAGAGCCATGTTTGATACAGGTGCTACGCATTCGTTCATCAGTAGGTCATTTGCACGCATGCATGACATAAAACTACAAGAGAGTAAAAGCACTTGGAGGGTGTCGGGCCCCGGACGTGACTTTCTAGTCCGGATGGAGTGTTCGTCTTGTCCAGTGCGGTTGGGCGCCTGGATAATGCCCATTCGTATGCTAGTGTTCAAGAAGTTGAAAGACTTCGACGTCATTCTAGGAATGGATTGGCTCTCGAAGTACTATGCGACTATACACTGCAGAAGTAAAGTAATAACGTTTCGAGAGCCGGGCCAAGAGGAATTCACCTATTGGGCCTGTAGGAGCTCGCGCTTCGCCGCTATAGTGACAGCGACGAGGGCAAGGAAGCTGGTTAACAGCGGTTGTGTGGCCTACTTGGCGACCGTTGTAGAAGTCGACAGGACGACTCCTACACTCGAGGAGCTGTCTGTGGTTCGGGAATTTCCGGATGTATTTCCCGCGGAGTTACCGGGAATGCCGCCAGATCGGAAAATCGAGTTCGTGATAGACTTGGTTCCAGGAACCGCGCCTATCTCGAAGGCTCCGTATCGGATGGCGCCAGCGGAATTGAAGGAATTGCGGGCTCAGTTATTGGATCTCCTTGATAAAGGGTTTATACGGCCAAGTGTATCGCCGTGGGGAGCCCCGGTTCTATTCGTGCGAAAGAAGGACGTTTCGTTCCGACTCTGCGTAGATTATCGCGAGTTGAACAAGGTCACGATCAAGAACAAGTACCCGTTGCCGAGGATTGACGATTTGTTTGATCAATTACAAGGGTCCCGGGTTTATTCGAAGATTGACCTACAGTCCGGTTATCATCAACTCAAGATTAAGCTGGAAGACGTTCAAAAGACCGCGTTTCGCATGCGGTATGGACACTATGAGTTCACGGTCATGCCATTTGGGCTCACTAATGCCCCGGCAGCGTTCATGGACCTAATGAACCGTGTCTTCAAGGAGTACTTGGACCGATTTGTCGTGGTCTTCATAGATGACATCTTGGTCTACTCGCGCAGCGATGAGGAATATGCCGAGCATTTGAGGATTGTGCTTCAAACCCTCCGGGAAGAGAAGTTATACGCTAAGTTTAAGAAATGCGACTTTTGGCTCCGAGAGGTTACATTTCTTGGGCATGTCATTTCCGAGGGCGGAGTATCTGTTGACCAGAGAAAAGTGGAGGCGATCAAGGATTGGCCTTGCCCAACTAACGTCACGGAAGTTCGAAGCTTCGTGGGTTTAGCGGGTTATTATAGACGGTTCGTAGAGGGATTCTCGAAGATCGTGGGTCCACTTACTCGTCTGACTCGGAAAGGCACCAAGTTCAATTGGAATGACGAGTGCGACCGGAGTTTTCAAGAGTTGAAGGATAGATTAACTTCGACTCCGGTGCTCGCCTTACCGGTGCAAGACGAAGACTTTGTGGTGTATAGCGACGCGTCACAATCGGGCTTAGGGTGTGTTCTGATGCAGGGCGGGAAGGTGATCGCTTATGCGTCCCGTCAGTTAAACAACTATGAGAAGAATTTCCCTGTCCACGACCTAGAGTTGGCCGCGGTAGTGTTTGCTCTCAAGTTATGGAGGCACTACTTGTATGGCGCGCGATGCGAAATATATACGGACCACAAAAGTCTGAAATACCTTTTCACGCAGAAGGAGCTCAACATGCGGCAGCGGCGGTGGTTAGAGTTGCTAAAGGATTTCGATGTTACCATCCTATACCACCCCGGAAAAGCAAACGTGGTGGCTGACGCGCTTAGCAGGAAGTCAGTGGAAAATCTTGCTATGTTGGTCACACGCCAGGAGCCACTGTGGAGAGAGATGGAGCGACTAAATCTCGAGGTGGTAGCTCCGGAAACCCCGCCTATGCTTATGGCTCTCGTTGTCCAACCGACCTTGTTGGAGCAGATTAAGGGCTTGCAATCTGCAGACCCCAATCTTCAAAAGGTGCGGCGGGACATCGAGAGTGGACACGGCGGTGATTTCAATGTAGACGCCGAGGGTGCGCTTCGGTTTCGGAACCGATGGTGCGTACCGGAGAACGAGGAGGTCCGGAAGTTGATCTTACAAGAAGCACATCGGACTCCTTATAGTATTCACCCCGGCGGCACCAAGATGTACCGTGATCTGAAGATGCAGTACTGGTGGCCGGGCATGAAAGCTGACATTGGGCGCTACGTGGCGCAGTGCTTGGTATGCCAGCAAGTGAAGGCTGAGCGCCGATTTCCAGCGGGAAAACTCCAAAGTCTACCTATCCCCGTTTGGAAATGGGAGAATATCGCGATGGATTTCGTGGTCGGATTGCCCCGTTCGACGGGTGGCCATGACGCGATCTGGGTGATTGTGGACCGTATGACCAAGTCGGCACACTTTCTACCGATTCACACCACCTGGTCGGGCGACAAGTTAGCGCAGGTATACTTGGATGAAGTTGTGAGGTTGCACGGGGTTCCGAAGTCGATCGTGTCAGATCGAGACCCCCGTTTTACTTCGCACTTTTGGAAAAGCCTGCAGAAAGCACTTGGCACACGGCTCGATTTCAGTACCGCTTTTCATCCTCAGACAGATGGGCAGTCAGAGAGGACTATACAGATTCTGGAGGATATGTTGCGGGCGTGTGTCATTGACTACAAGGGTGGTTGGGCGGACCATTTGAGGATGGCCGAGTTCGCCTACAATAACAGTTATCAGGCTAGTATCGGGATGGCGCCGTTTGAGGTCCTATACGGACGGTAGTGCCGATCTCCTATATGTTGGAGTGATGTAGGTGAGCCTGCGGCATTAGGCCCAGACGTATTGCGGGAGGCGGAAGAGAAGGTCCGTCTTGCTCGTGAGAGGCTACTTACGGCACAGTCAAGACAAAAGAGCTATTCGGATAAACGCCGTAGAGACTTGGAATTCGCGGTGGGCGACCGCGTTTTCTTGAAGGTTTCACCTATGAGAGGTGTGAAACGCTTCGGAGTGCGGGGAAAGCTAAGTCCCCGATATATCGGGCCATTCGAAGTGTTAGAACGTGTTGGGGCGGTAGCGTATCGACTTGCATTACCGCCGAAGCTCGCAGGGGTGCATAACGTATTCCATGTTTCTAACCTTCGTAAGTATATCCACGATCCCGAGCACGTGATGTACTATGAACCGCCGAATCTACAGGAAGATTTGAGCTACGAAGAGTTCCCGGCGATGATCATTGCTCGAGAGGTGCGAAAATTGAGGAACCGCGAGATTCCCTATGTGAAGATTCGTTGGACCGGTCACGACGATCGTGAGGCCACGTGGGAACTCGAGGAGACGATGAAAGTACATTATCCTCATCTTTTCACGGAAATGCGATGAGGTATGAGTTAATAGATTCGTTTCGAGGACGAAACTCCTTTTTAGGAGGGGAGGATGTGAGGAAGTGAATTCTCGAAATACGAGGATTTGACTTCATCCCGAATCGACCAAGGGTCGTGTTGGTGTACTTTGGAAAGACCAAAGATATTAAAATCACCAAAAGTGCATTGGAAACGAGTCCACGAGAGCAAATAGTGCGAAATCAGCACTGGAGCAAAACTGCTCTCGGGGACCGGTCCCTGGCCGGGAGAGACCGGTCCCATCGGCTGGTGTCGCGGGGGTTGCTTGAGGCAACCGGTCCCTGGCAGTGAGGGACCGGTTTCCGAACGTGATCCCAGCGCGAAAAGCCAAAAATTAGCTAAGTCCTGAAATCCCAGCTCTCGGGAACCGGTCTCTCAGGAAGGAACCGGTCTCCCGAGGACCGGTCTCTCTGGGAGAGACCGGTACCCGAACGCGCGACCCGAGCTGAAGCTCTCGGGGACCGGTCCCAAGTCGGGGAGACCAGTCCCTCCGCGCGCAGAACGCCCAGGGAGGGCTGCGCACAGAGTGAAAAGTGGAGGGGCTTGGGTGGATATTGTTACAATAGAGGGCTTATTAGTCCCTCTCTCCCTCTCACTCTCCCTCAGTTCACTCTCTCTCTCCCCCTCACACTCTCTTGTTTTCTCTCTCTAGAGAAGAAGGAGAAAAGAAGAAGAAGAAGGTAAGAGAAGGAAAGAAGGAAGAAAAGGAAGGAGAAGATGAAGGAGATCAACAAAAGAAGGCTTTTGGACTTCTCCCTCATCCTCTCTTCTCTCTTTTAAGCTAACCTAGAGG
>NW_017891324.1:0-20237 GCF_001540865.1 Ananas comosus | reverse complement strand
AAATCTGTGAGTATTTCATTTGGATTTAATTGTTTCATCGCGTTCATGTTTATTTTTCGAAAAATTTCGTGTTCATGCATAGATCTATGTTTTTGATCGTTTTTGATGCAATTTTCTGCAGTAGATCAGTGCTTAAGGACATTATTTTGTTTCTAGAACACTTGAATCACATCAAAACACGTTATTTTTCGCTGATCCATGTTCTAAGCTTCGATTTTCATGTAATTTCGGGATTTCTTTTTAAAAAATGTCATTTGTTTAAAAATTGTTGCATGATCTTGTTAGAAATAGCATTTGGATGCATTCTAATGTTATTAGAAATTTTTGTTGCTATTTTTACAGATTTTTCACAATTTTCTTCATGATTGGCTTATTTTCAGGTAGGAAAATGGCATTTTCGTTCGTAATTTTGCTTTTGGTGCTTATGGCCGCCGGTCGTGGTCGTGGTCGTGGTCGTGGTCGGGGTCGTGGTCGAGGACGACGTGGTCAGTCAAAGAGAACTCGTACTGCCGACGAGTCATCAGGATCAGATCCAGATTATCAAGCAAGCTCACCTGAAGCTACTGAAGAAGTGGTTACGAGGGCTGCTAAAGGAAAAGGCCTAGCAGGTGAATCCTCACGAGGAGGTGATTCTCGTGCATGTGAAAGGCGCTCCAAACGTGTTGCAGAGGCTTCATTAGAGCGACAGCAGATTTATTCGAGCCGATCAGTTCTAGCTAAGCGCTATGTCAACTTCACTGAGCTGGTCAAGGAGGTACCAGATTTTGGCCGATTGCTGCAGAGGGTCCCTATTGAGCCTGTTGGACGGGTTCCAGCTCGTGCCCCATTTTGTGTGGAACTAATTCGAGAGTTCTATATAAACGGGGTAGTACTTGGAGAGGATGAGGAGACTGGGACTTATGTGTTTGAGTCTTATAAGCGTAAACAGAAGATTCACATCACTCCTTATACTGTTGGAGAGCTCTTAGGTATGCATGTTGATACTACCGGCCTTCACTATACGACAGGGCTTTTTCAGTCTTCAACCCACTGGGAGACTGTTATTCAAGCTATATGCAAGGAAGGTGTTAGGACTAATCATTCATATGTGGAATCTAAGGATTTGCTACCTGAATATCAGCTGCTCTAATTGGTAATGAGCTACAATGTTCAACCCACAATTGGAACGAAAAGAATTCGTTGGGATCGTCTTGTGCTTCTGTATCTTCTTGGACATCCTGAGGAAGCAGGCGGATTGAACATCAATATTCCATTTCTTATGTGGCAACGAATGGTTCATGTCATACAGTCTCAGGTTCGACGTGATCTACTTCCGTTTCCATTGTTGATCACGAGGATTCTTCAAGAACACGGAGTTGACGTGTCATGTGAGAAATATGACTTTGGACTTGGACCTATTGACGCTGTAATTTGGGCAAAGTCAAGGAGCACATTGAAGACTTTTCAACAAACCAAAGGATCATCCAGAGGAGCTTCTAGTTCAGCACCTCCACCTCGAGCAGCGCGTGAGGGATCTTCTAGCTCAAGGGGAGTGATTACTGTCGAATCCCTTCACCATGAGGTACGCTCTATGAAGAAGAAATTGGCTGATCTTGCGAGAAAGGTGGAGATGGGAATGAAGAGAATGATGGAGAAAATGGGCTGTAGGCATAATGACATTTTCCTTACTCAGCCTACTTACTCCACGTATACTAGATCGACTTCACGACATCCTCTCATTCTACCGTCTAGTGATACTCCTGAGGCTGGGGGATCTGGAGCTGGCGCAAGAGATGATGATGATGACGACGAGGACACGGAGTGATGTCTTCCTTGAGCTTCGTCTTGTTACTTTATTATGATTACTTTCTAGGACGATGTTTTAGATTTGCTTGCTTATCTTTCTTTTGCATGTTTTTACTTTTGTTTTAGGCCTGTAACTATAATTTGACTACTCTTATGCTTTTAGTATGTTTTCTCTCTTTATATGTTTATCTTTGGCAATTTTTGACAAAAAGGGGGAGAACAATGATGAACAGGTATTGATCTAAAGCAAAGGTGAACAAAGGGAGACAAGGAGTGATATTTCGAGAAGAAGAAAGAATAAAGAACAAAAGGGGAGAAGAAGCGTAAATTGTAAGAATGTCCAGAATTTAACTTTCTATATCTTTTTGGACAAATTGTTTTGCAGGAAATCAAGACTTCAAACTCCTTATTGCGTCTAAGTCATAGAGTCTGTTTTAGAAGTTTTGATGTAAGTTTAAGTTTCAAATTGTATTTGGATTACACGCGAGGAGTTCAATGTTTTGGTGATGACAATTGAACTTCGTTTTTCTTTAAATTATAATTTTTGAGTTTGTGTGAGTTTTGTCACGAAATTGCCAAAGGGGGAGATTGTTAAGTCTTATGTGTTGGCAAGTTTCGTGAAATGAGTCGGAGTCTTGAAGAATCGGTCCGTATTGTCGAAGATCGAAAAATTCAAGATTTCGAAGAAGTTGGAAAATAACTCACACTGTGAATCACGATGTCCAGGTAAAGTGTTAATTCGTGATTGTGGTGATTCATACTTAGTTGTAGACATTAGAATCATAATATCAATGTCTAACGGATTAAAAAGTGCATCGGAACTTTGCAAAACCCGAAACGGCGGAAATTTGCAAAGTGTACCTGTACAGCATCAGAAGTGTACCGGTACAAAATGTGTACTGGTACGGCCATCAAGGATGTAACTGGTTTCACTGTTTCGTCAGGTTTTTCGTTCCATCATCGTGTAACCGGTGACAGCCTAAGTGTACCGGTATACAGTGTAAAATCGTGAAATCTTTCTAATCCGACTCCAATTGATTCTAAAGTCTATAAATAAGCTATTGGGCTTCTCTAACATATCAAGTATCATAAGAATACATGTTTGAGAAACCCTAGAGGCTCGGATTTCATTCTAAAACCTAATTTCTAAAATTAGCCTCTTTAGATCAAATCAGATATCGTTTCGGATTCTCTATATGTCGATTTGATCTCCGCTTCGCGTTGAGTTCTATTCCCTGTTTTCTACGATATCCTAAGCGAAGGATCAACATAATCATGTGCTCTTCCATGCAACGGCGTTCGTGGATTCGGGATGAAACAAGGCGGTTCGTGGATTCGGAGCATTGGCTCGTGGATTCGAGTGGCGTCGTGGATTCGGCGTGATTGAAGCTTCGTGGATTCGAAGTGGAGGCGTTCGTGGATTCGAACGTGAGGGCGTGGACAACCCGGAGGGTAGCGCGAAGATTCATAGGAGGTTATGAGAGGTTGAGTCCGTGGAGTCGGTAATCACCTTGTAATCTTTTCTCTTAGTGAATTATTTTTTCACGTGTTGGTCCCGTGGGTTTTTCTTCAAGTTGGAGTTTTCCCACGTAAATCTCGGTGTGCTTTTTATTTTTCGCATTTATTTTTATTGCATCGAGATTTGTGGTTTTTGGCCGTTACACCTATTCACCCCCCCTCTAAGTGATAGATACAATCTAGATAGATCCTTGGGCTCCTCAAAACTTTCATTCTCGACGGAATCTTGAGGTAAGTGATTACAAGTTTCGCGGACGAAACTTCTTTTTAGGTAGGGTGAATGTAATACACTGAACTTTTGCAAATTTCGAAATTCAAGTATGAGGAATGAGATGTGGATCTATCCTACATGTTCTAAAAGGCTTGGACAAGTTTTTGGACAAGTTAGAGAGTGATTGGATAGCTAAAAGTAGGAAAGTATTTTGCTGTGGCATTTCTCTCGAATTTCTGCATTATGTACCGGTACAACATTAATGCTGTACCGGTACAGCAAGCAGCAGAGGCAGCAGGAGCGTGGCAGCAGAAATTTGTTGGTCTTTTGGCATCTGATCTTATCCCTACAGATATTTGGTCGACCCCTGAAGTTGCTGGAGGGTCCTTGGAGCTCAGAGCAAGGATACAACACTTCTCTTACTTTCTCTCTTTAGGGTTTCTCTCTCTCTCTAAGTAAAATTCGCCGTTTCGCGCCGATTTCGCGTCGAGCTCGTTGCTAGCTGATTGGAAGACTCGAGAGAAGTCTTTGGAACGTGGAGAGGTAGAGTTTTGCTGAGTTTTCTGTGAGGTTATCACCAGGGAAAGCTGAATCCCAGCTTTAGAAAGGTAATTAGCTCACTTTCTCTCTAGTTCGTGGTTTAATATCAGATTTTTGACGCGTTTTGGTTCCGTTGCTTCCAGCTGTGTTAGACTGAGGTCTCAGCAGCTAGAATGAGTTAATTATTTGCGATTTAACCTCCTTAGACCAGGGATAAGCTATTTTGAAGCTTGATAGAGGTAATTAGTTAACTATAAAGCTAAATCGGAACTAAAGGTGATTTGTTTGAGCGAACTAATGTTGTTTGGATTGTTCTCTTCGCAGCAGGTTTTTGAACCAAGTTGAGCTAAGTTGGTGACCTGGGGAACTTGTTTACAGGGTGTTCCAACCAGAGGTAAGCTGGAAATTCAGTTAGTAAACTGAATACGCATGGTTTCGGCTATAGGAACTAGTATATGAGCGTTTTGTCGCCGCTTAGTGTTTGTTCGCAGCAGGGTTGCGATCGACCCTTGGATTGTCTTCGGCTAGCTTGAGAGAGCCCTTGGAGACTTATTTCGAGGTACTAAAGGGAACCAAAATAGGAATTCAAGTTACTATTTTGTACTAAGTGCGAATTATGCCGAAATTGGACATTTCGATTGTAGTATTGATGTGATTTCGTGCTTTGTTTTCAGCAGGATTGAGACTTCGTTGAGCTGAATATTGAAACTTCTTGTGGCTGGATTGAGCCTAGTGATAGGTGGGTTTGACCTAACCAGAGCAAGTGAAGCTCCCCTATGTTCTATATGATACTATAGAAATAGCATATGAATGCATTTTGCGTAACTTGGGAATCGACATAGGTTCAAGACATGATTACCATTATAGTTGCTATATGTATGTATAGTGAACTGAAACCTCTCTTAAGTAGAGGAATTCATGCATAGAAGTAAACATATTTATGTTTGACTTAGTTGAATGAATCATGGACAATCTAGTATGTTCCTAAAGTAAAGAACAATGACATGCTTTGTGACTATAACCATAGTGCCATGATAGTGGAAAGTTTCTAATGCTATGTGTAAATTAGCATTACTTTTACATGATTAATGATTACTAATCTAGTGGATACTAGCTATGTTCAATATCTGTTATATTGAAATTCTGAACAAAGGATCGACAATGAGAACATTGCAAAATAAAACATGATGATTGAGATGTATGGGATTATGGACGTTGCTTGCTTGCCATCGTGCTCATTCGCACACGCTTGTGAGGGTAGCTCCCTACAAGCTGGCACTCCGGAGTTGGCCTACGCGACAGTTGCTCGCCCGTGCGGGATTGGGTGCCGAAATGGATTGCCGTGGGGAGTGTATACTACCACGGGGCCATTAGGCACGGCGCAAGCTGGACTACCCTAGGTAGGTCCTTATGAACGAAATGAAAGTACTAAATGACAAAGGACAGTAGTGAATGCTCATCAGTTATAGTGTACTGTATTTACTTACACATTTAGGTTTATGTTTATGTTTATGTTTATAGTCGTCGCTATGCTTCTATTATTCAGTTGATTTAATACTGCAGAAATCATGATTACATGCCTATTGCCTGCTAGCATTGCATATAGTTATCATGCAAATATCGTTTTACTTTCATTTAGTACATCATGAGCCTAATGGTGTAATTCGCCGAGGCTGGCGGCTTACCCACTGGGAACTATTGTTAATAGTTCTCACGCCCTTTTTATTGCTGTTTTTACAAAGCCATCTACAAGAGAGGCTAGGGATCGTGGCAAGGGAGTCGCGTCTAGCTAGACATTGCTAGGAGCGTACTAGTCGATCACCTTGCTAATCGGGCTACGGCCGAGGGTGATGTCCAGTGTATAGAGAGACTACCATTGTACAAATATTTTGTGTACCCTGTGTTGTATATGAGTTTTGGATCCAGATGTTACAGTTTTAGTACTTTCTTTTGTACTTATATTTTGAGTTGGACACTCTCGTTCTTTTGTTGATAGTCCTATTGACTTATACATGCTCTGATATCAAGATAGGATTTTTCTATATTTTCTCCTATCGACTTGCTTTCTTATAGACGCCTTATATACTGTAGGTGTATGGCGGGTCTGTGCACGTACCGGATATGCTTCCGCTGGTACTCGGGCGTGACAGTTGGGGCTGGGGTTGGGGGAGGGGGTGGAGGAAGAGGAAGATAGGTTAGTTTAGTTCCAAGCAACCCTCGAAGCATCCTCAATCATGATCTTGAGCCCTGTGTTATAAACCACTTGATCCTCGACAAGGTGTGCTATTTGTTGTGGTCCTCGTAGACCACAACAGTGTGAGTAGCGAAAGAAGAGGTGCTTTAGATGTGGACAGTCGGGTCATATATGGTACTAGTGCTAATAGGGGGATATCCACGCTCCATCTATTGCATCCAAACTTTTCTTCTCAAGATAGCTCATGGGTATCCCACCACCACCATCATCTCCGAGTTGTGCATTGGCACCTCATCAGCCAGTAACTTCACAGCAAGCACCGAGCGGCCATGTATTTGCCACTCAAGTTGAGGAACCTATTGCTACCGATAACATTATGGCAGGTATCATTCTACTTAATAAAGTAAGATGTTGAGCTTTATTTGATACAAGAGTATCTCATTTATTCATTAGTCGGTCATTTCCTACTGCTCATGGCAAAGATATAGTAAAGGCCATGCATACTAGATAGGGTACAAGTGCTGAACATGCTTTTTATGTTATGGATATATTTCTCACCTACCTTGTAAAGATAGGTGATTGGATTATGCGGTAGATTTGCTAGTGTTAAATCGAATAGAGGGCTTCGACTAGTCTTGGGAATTGTCTACCGAGGGTGTAGGAGCTCGCTCTTTGCTAGTGTCACGCCCCGTGCCCCGCCTATTTGATCGAGTTCGGGTACGCTGACAGACCGCCGAACGGACGAGTTTTCCCTGTACGTCCTAAGCGTCGCAATCAATACAATACAATGGTTCCAACCAAGAACAGTATTCAACATACAGATTGCATAAGGAAGTATCAAAAATATAAACAGCTAATTATTACAAGCATTCACATACATGCTTTTACATTTCAATTACATATTACATTTAACTTCCAAAATGCGATCTAAGTTATTAAAAGTTTATTACAACTTTTACTTTTTCCTTCCCTCTACCCCTAGGCTATGCCGACTCGGGGTAGCTCTATCTCGGTCTCTGGGTAGGGCGCTATTTATGGAGCTACACCCTTGCCTCGTGCCGCCGCGCCGCTCACGTGCAAACCTGTAACACCCCAAAACAAGGTGGGGTAAGAACCAACTCCATGGTTCCCAGTGGGTACGGCCACCCAAGAAAAAAACTCGACCAATAGGTTCAAGGAGGCACTGCAATCATGTTAATCCAAAAACATCTATAGATATATATATATCATCATGTTATTATGCAACTAACAGATAACATGCCTCGCAACATGCAATATGAATATATGCAATCAACTAGTAGATCTATTGATTCTACGTTCAACTTTGCTATCTTTAGCTCATATCACTCATCTCTAAGGTTTCTATTACCTTAGGTTCACAATTCAAGCTCAACTTGCTCATAAGGTCACTATTACTGTCACGCCCCGGGACCGGCAGGGGCCTTCCCGGTAGCGTGCCCAGACCCGCCATATGTCAACACATATAAGGCGTCTATAGTAAAGGCAGAATAAAAGGCAAGAAATAATACAAAATAGGATTAGTAACAACTAGTGATATCAGAGCGAGTAAAGTCCTAATCTTCTACACAAAGTTAGAAATAAAACTAGAACATAAAAGGACAATAAGTAGTACAAAATTCTGCCTCAAGTTAACAATAAAAGGTGTCTCTACACAATATACGGTACATACTCCTCAACCTATCACAAAATAAAACAATCGAGAGGAGATCACCAAATCGTCCTCGCTGAATGGGGCTAACTCCAAGCGACGCCTTCACCACGGTCCCTAGCCTCTTCTTGCGTGGAAGGCTCTCGAAAGAAAAATAAAACAGAGGGCGTGAAGAAGCTATATTATATATTCCCAGTGGGCAATGTACTGACATCAGCTCATTGCACCACTAGGCAAAAGAAAATGTAAGTCAAGCGATAGCATAACGAGTATATTTTGCAACTATGAAAGCCATAAGAAATCTAAAATATTACTTGCGATTAAAGCATGGCATTTATCGTAAGCACATTATCTCTGTCATTAAGAGTAGTCTTTACTTAGGCCATAAATAATGTCATGGTTTTGGCTTTAAATGACAATTATGAGGATTATCCTTATGTAGAACATTGTTATTATATGAATGCAGATAAACACTCCTTCTAGCATACTACATGTATTGTATGTAATTCCAAAGTCCAAACTACGCTAAGAAGCAGTCCGAGGTAATCAACTACCACTCTCTATTTAGTAGTGATTATAACAAACTCATCCGCGTGTCGATTTCCATTTCCAAATTAGGGACCCTACAAAAGGGTAGTCCAGCGTTGTGGCCCGCTAAGGTGCCTGTGTACCAACATCCCTACTTCTTGAATGTGCTGTCCATCGACCCGCTAGAGCTTCTCAATACCGCACGAAGCGAGACATAAGTCGCGTAGGCTAACTCCGGAGTGCGGCTTGTAGGGAGCGACCCTCACAAGCATGTGCGAATGAGCACAAAGGGCAAGCAGCATAGTCCAAGTCTCAAGTATCCAAGTCCTCATGTCTCTAAGTGATGTCCGCAACACTCACTTGCTTAGTCCTCTTATGACACTTAAAGCTTCACAACAAAAGTCAGCCCAAATCCTTGTTCTATGTTCGCAATTAAAACAATCAAATACCGAAATGATTACCATGATCCGAGCCCAAATGCTCTTTTATGAACATGTCCAATTCTCAATAGTCCAAGTTCTCAAGCCCTCTCTAGGCTTCTAAACATTCCTAATGTACAATTGGATAATAGGGTTAATCATGAAAGAAGGTCTTTACATTAATAAGGATCATGGTTCCGCAATCATAAATAGAATGTCTAAGTCTCACATGCGATGCACTCTACCACAATAGGGTCTAAAATTTCACTATACATAATATATTGCAATGTTTAACACTTCTAAAATTCATAATTAAATATCAATTTAAGAAGGAATGATGAATTTTATTTTACGAAACATATTTGGCCAATATGAGCATTTCTCATATCATAGGCTAAGGTCAAACCACCGAACCGTCGCGTAGGGCCTCGTTTCGCCGAACAAAGTTGTCCCCACCCGAGAGTCCAAATACCCTAAGATTGAGGCGACACAGATCAGCATTACGATCATCATATAATATCAACATTAACCTAGAAGCAAAAGGGGTCAAATCTCACCTCAAGAGAAGAAATCTCTTCCAAAGCTCTAAAAAGAGACTAAAACCCTTCCACTCCAAGCCCAAGGAAGGTTCAAACTAATCAATCTAGCCTCAAAGCCTAGATTCAAAAGCCCAAAATCAACCCTAAAAACCTCATTCTAGGGTTCCAAACAATAAAACCTCAAACTTAAGGTCACATACAAGAATATATTTTTAACGACCATGGTTAACGATAGGAGTAAAATTTGGTCGTTAAAAATATGCAGATTGAGAATTCCGCGGGCCGAGGCAAATTAATTGACCTTCAACGACGCAAATTATTATTTGTCGTTTATGTTTTGGTTCGTCCGTCTTATTGCTATAGATTTGGCGCTTTTATTTTTGCCGCTGACATTTTTTTCCAACCTCTACGCCAACCTATACTCTAGCAAGTTAACGATCTAGAAACCCCCTCTTCTCTCTCTTTTTTTCTCTTCTCACAACCCCGTCTGGCGTCTTCACCTTCATCGTTTCTGTCCCCTTTCCCATTCTCAACAAGAAATCCTATCTCCCGAAACCGCAACTCCAACACCAGTTCGTCGCGCGCGCAATGCTCTGCCGATGCCTGAAGAGGATCTTGCACACAGTACCCTCTCACTAATTTGTGGACGTGCGAGGCCCCCGACTACGTAAACAAACAGCCCGCACGCCTGGCAGCCCTCTTTCATTGCTTCATCCCTTCAGTCGCTCCGCGTCAACCTGGCGCAATCTCTGTTAAGTTCGCCCTTTGTTTGCCCGCAAGCCAGTCGTACTCGCGCCCACAGCCGCTTGCCCCGTGACTGTAAAAAAGCTCCCTTCACACTACGCGTCTCTTTCTTCTCTTTCCCTACCCTTTGTTGGGCCTGATCTAATCTCGTATGTTGGCAGTCCCCTCTCATTGGATCACATGGCTTGGTCGTCTTTTGAGTCACGCCGCCGCACCCGTGCGCGTACCCACTACATTTTTTGAGTAATTTATTTCTTTAGCTCATAAATTTCTCTGTTTCTCAATATTTTTCGCTCTTTCCTTCTTCTATTCTTAGGTTTTGAATTTATAGAAATTTTTGGAATATATTATACATACATCTTCAGTACCTAAAATTTTTTAATAACTACAAAAGGTATGCATCATTTCTTCAACAAATACAGTTTAAATACATCGAGTTCTTCATGGTAAATATAATTTTTGATAATTATTTGTGAGCATTTTAAGAGATATGATATGGTGGGTTGGGGGTCGATGGGGGTGTTGGGGCATAAGAGAGTATTCATCCATTTAGCATATTAATCATCAACATGATGTTTTGCATTTTTTTGAATCTACTGGAATCTTAATCCATATGTAAATCAATTCTTATTTATATGTGATTTTGGTAGTTATTTTGATGAGCAAAACCTTTTTATTGATTTTAATCTTTTTTCTCTACTGGATAACTAGAGGTGTTCATATTACATCTGATGAATATTTTGTCAGGATATTGCTCTGAATTTCTGTGAAATTAAAATCCATACCCACCCCAATTTTAAATCCATAACCGCATTTTACAAAAGAATTGGGTATTTGATGTGAGGAAAATTATAGAAAATCTTTTTGAGTAAAACAGGGATATCCCTACTTTGTGATGGAAATTATCAAAATCTCTTCAATTGTTCCCTTTGGGGGCAAAAAAACCATCAATGTGATTATATGATCTTCGTTGGCCTCACTAGTTCGCAATCAAATCCCAGATCCTCAATACTTGATAATGTTTAAATTAAAATGGTTCTTTGGGGGATTCACAAACTCTCTCAGGGTTCGTGCAAGTGGAAATACATAATTAAGAGAATGTGAAGCTTTCTTTCAAGTACCAACAACTTTCTCAATCCACTGACGCAATTAAATTTGCTTAATATAGTCGGGAATCAATAATATTCTAGTCAGGAATCCAGTCTTTCGGAGGAATCATTACGATTTCCTTCTTTTTTTCGCTAAAAATTATAGAAAGATCTAGTTATAATGTAATTGATTGTTTGTAAATTTGTGTTTATTTTTATGTAGTATTTGCCTTGGTTGCTAATTCAGCGGTGATTATTCAAATGTAGGCTATTTTGTGTGGTTGTTTGTTAACTGGCATATTTCCTGCGCTACCTCTTATCTGATCTGTAGTAATACTTAATAGGATAATCTCTTTTGGAATATAGTAGTGCTTATATTATGACTTCTACAACTGGATGCTGATTTGGTGGTAATGTTGTAGTGAAATCAAGTCTTTGTGCTCTTCTCATTTACTGGCACTTGAAAGTAGATCCGACCATTGCTTTGGCATGGTAATGATTCTTCTACGCCAATTATTTATTTTATTAACTAAGGCCAATTAATGCATTAGATTTCAGTTGGGTTTTTAAAAATGCCTTTTAAATTTTGATTTTTTTGGGTAAGGTTATCTAATGCCCATAAATGACAAATAGCTGGTGATTTTCAAACCCACCACAATTTTAGGCAATTCTTAGATAGAACACTTGGTTGATGAGGCAACCATTGTGTGTGTGTGTGTGTGTGTGTTGTGTATATATAAAGTATATATATATATATAATATATATATATTTTCACCAATCGAGTCATTTGGGAGGCACCTTGTTATCCAGGTTGTACTACTTGTTTGTATTGTTTTTTGTTGGAAATGCTGATATGTTTGGATATGATCTAGCTACTTAATTAAAATCATTATTATCATGATATACATGGTATATGTAAATACAATCAAATATGTCAAGCTGAGTGTGAAGAGCAAACGAGGTGGATTGGGCCGCATCTCTTGTCTGGTCGTGGGGCCTGAGGCTCTTGTTATAATTCAAGCTTAAAGTTTGCACAGCAATAATTGGGGTAGGCAGAACTTGTAAAGAAAAGAACGTAAATATTGAGAATTAATGAGTCCAATACTTTGCTGAAAATGTTAAATTCTAATCAAATGGGCTGTCATCCTCATATATGGCATTGATCTTGTGGGTGAATATCACTCTAATTTTTTTTAAAAAATATATGCTATTGTGTGTGTGTGTGTGTGTGTGATGTGTGTGTGTGTTGGAAAATTTGTGTCACTTAAGACCTAATAATTGGTGAATATTCACTCCTTATGTTTAGAAGGTTGTATTACTTTATATGTTCGATTTTTGGGTGAGTTTATGTACAATGTTTATTCGCAATTCTAATTTTATCTTAAATTTGATTTCTAACGCACCTTATTTCTTTATTTTCTACAGTCTCTTCAGCTCTTTCAAAGCCAAATTATAGATGTGAAGCTATTTCTCTCTCAATCTCTCAATTTGTGTTTTTTTTATGCGAATTCAATCAATTGTATTGATTATCACTACCTCTATCTGTTTGTTGAAATATCGAGAGCGGATATGTAATTATGATTTGTCCTTTTGATTTTGATGTTAAACAATGTAATTCTTTCTATCTTTTATTTTAGTTTTTTTTTTCTTGAAAGTGTAGCTATTTTGTTATTACTAATGTTTTAAACTTTGAAATATTCTAATCTTTAAGTTGCATGTAGTAGAACCTCAAGATATTGTCTATACTTTGTTCTTTATTTTCTTGCTTTCACTTTGTGGTTGTTTCTATTTAGTAGGATATATATCTGAAATTTTGCTTGTTCATCGAAAACTTCTTATGATTAGTTTTGTGACATTAGTGAAATCTCATTGTATCTTAAACTTTTTATAGATATTCATGAATTACTATTAAGCTCTTTGTCAACTTGCAAAAAGTTCGTACTTTTTTATGCATAGAAAAATTTTAGATTTTGCTTCTGTATGTTTAACATACTTGTTAGGCCTTCTTATAATTAATCTTTTTGATGTAAATGAATTCTAATAATAATCTTTCTTCTACTTCTTCGCAAAATATTAAATAACATTGGTCATTATGCTATCTTTTTATTTAGGGAGTTTTTTTGGATTACATCCACTTGATTCGGAGAAAATGGCACCTAGTAAACGTTGGATGGATCTAATTGACGATCGATTAAGTGAGGCATATGGAAAAGGAGTTCAAGATTTTTTGAATTATGCTTTTAAACGTACAGGACAAAACAACAAAATTCGATGTCCGTGTGTTAAATGTAGTAATACATATTCAGGAACTCGTGAACTAGTTGAGACACATTTAAAAGTCTATGGAATAGTTCAAAGTTATACTTTCTGGTATCATCATGGTGAACGGTCTTGTGAGTCTCAATCCGAGTCGGATACAGATGAGGATAACGAGGGAATAGAAGAAGATGAAAGTGCTGATGAGATGCATGAAATCATAAGGGATTTATATCCCGAATTGAATAGAAATTTTGAGAACAATTCTACTATAATTGATGAAGATCTTGAAAACGAACCAAACGATGAAGCAAAGTCTTTCTTTAGATTACTCAAGGAGTCGAATCAACCATTATATAATGGTTCCAAATACTCAAAACTGTCTTTACTGATCAAATTGTTTCATATTAAGAGCCTTGGAGGATGGAGTAATACATCATTTACTATGCTGCTTCAATTATTGAAAGAAGATATTCTACCAAACGGAACAACATTTCCAGATTCATATTATGAAGCAAAAAAAATTATTGATGATCTTGGACTTTCTTACCAAAAAATTGATGCATGCATTAACAATTGTATGTTGTATTGGAAGGAGGATGAAGAATCTGATTCATGCAAAATTTGTGGTGTTTCTAGATGGAAGCATGACAAATATAGTGGGGAAATTAAACATAAAGTAAATGGTAAAAAGATACCGTTGAAGTCATTACGTTATTTTTCATTAAAACTTAGACTTCAAAGGTTATTTATGTCAACAAAAACAGCTTCTTCTATGAAATGGCATTTTGATAAAAGAATAGATGATGGAGTGATTGTCACGCCCCGGGGCCGATTTTAAAAGCCTTTTGAAAACAGAGTTGCGGAAAGCGTGCCATTTTTTTTTTTTTTCAACCTGGCCCACGTGACGTACAGACCCGCCACAAATACAAAGTTCCTCTGTCCACTCGGGCAGAGTCTCCTTTGTATTTGCACGGCGTACCAACGGATACAACAGGATCTCAACCACAACCTACATTTACCAATCAACAACCAAAGCATGATATGCATTTTTCATACAGCTAACAATCCTTAGAATGATGCATGCCTCTGAGCACTCCTTAGGCGCTGGATGATGCAATGCACAATACAACAACCATCCTATTTAAAAGTGCTCCCCACACGGAAACTTTTGTTTTTAAACTCTAATTCATTCATTCATAAAAACCATTCGAAAACCTTTCTAAAACTGTTTCCCACACGGAAACTCTATTTTGAAAACCAGCTACCTCGAGGGGTAGAAATCCGCAAAGCGTATAAATCCAATCTGAAACCGAGGATCCAAAACCACATATCTGAAAACTCCAATCTCATGTATAATAAAACATCCATAATCTCATGCATACGAGGAAAACCAACTCATTCAAACAATCATAGGATCATCTAATCATGCATAACGGAAATCACAACATTCAAACATCTAACTGAACCATTTATTTAAATGACTACTAAAGGCGGGAAAGAAATACAACCAGGGTGGCGATCGCTATACCAGACTAGCTAGATCGTCCTCTCGTCGAGCCCAAAATCCAACTCCTCGTCTATGTCACTTGGGGGGGAAATGGGGGTGAGAAACCGCAACCATGGTTTTTTCATTGGGTACGACAGAGCCACGAAGGCAAGCCGTAATCACCGGAAACCAAAGGAGATAGATAAACAAATATAGATGCTGATATATGAAAACGAAATACAGTAGCTACAACAGATAAATAAGAAGCAATAAACAAACCTGCTACTGTATAGATAACAATGCAAAGAATGCCTCAAAGTACTGAACAGAAACTGTACCCAATCTGTGCCTGCTGTATTGGTCCGCAGACCTCAAGCGCTGCCTGTCACTAACTGCACCGACCTGATCCATCCGCCCCGCAGGACGACCTATCCGGATAAGTACACCTCCGATCGGTGGCCAAACCGATCCGGTGTCATGAATACCCCCAAGTGCCGTGACTAAGTCATGCTGGTATGCACTCGTATGCTCAAACAAACCAAACCGGCTAAAGCCGGTGCTAGGCGAAGCCTAACACACGAGGGCGTACAATGCCAAACTGAATAGAAGCTAGGCGTACAACGCCGAACCTCGATCCACCAGATCGAAACACGACGAAGAGAGTCGATGTGTTGCTGGAACAGGTCACCAGAGATACGAAAATAGAATGAGCCTGCCTCTAGCATGTCTACTCCGACACTATATCAATGCAATCAAGGGGTTGCGATAACCAAACGATAACAAGCAAATGAGTAGGAGACTTAAATATGTCAAGGACTGAGATTTTTGACAGTGAACTAACTCTCTGTTGATAATGTTTATGTGTGTTCTATTTAATTACGTAAGCACTCGTCAAGCTTTAGGAGAAACTGAGACTAAACAAAAAATTAGAGAAGATCGCGATTTTTAGTTTTCACTTAAAGTGGTAATAGTAACTTTGGTTTTCCGGACGATGGCCGCGGAGTAAAGTGGCACTTTCGTACGCGTATCGGACTCCGAATTTAGCCTGTCCAATTAGGCTCGATTCAATCCGTCGACTATTCCTGCGACCAATAGGCACTTGACAGATTTGCGATTTGATGCCGGATTTCGCAGAAATAGGGTTTAATGGTTTTTGCATATAGTGCCTATATGTGGTTTTGTGGAACCTAGGATAGGAAGTTTTCTTTGCTCGCAAGCGGCGGAAATTTTCGGCGAAAGAAGTGCCTAGATTCGCAGGTTCTGTCGTCCTGCTGATCGCGCATGGTGCGATCCGACTCGAAATCCGACGGAGCGGACCTCCGGGAGAATCGCGAAAAGTCGCGAAGGCGGCTGATTTGAGTATCGGATTATTACGCCGGAAAAGGCCCTATTTTTATGCGCGATATTGCGAGTTTTTTGACTGCGAGGGACGTGCCCGGTGATAAAAGCACTCCGCTGGCAGTGGAGTGGGTCGTAAAACCGATTAGCCTTGTAGGTGGTTTCGCAAGTCGTCAATACGCTTAATATTTTGTGACTAGGTTTCTCGAGCTACTAACCTATGAACCCCCCCAGCTGACCACCGCCCCTGTCACCACAGCACCACCTGCCCTGCCCTGCTCACGTTCGCGCGCCGAGCTTGCCCCGGCCGCCGGAAACTGCCTGCGACCAGACTACCTCTCTCCTCGGCCATCTCTTAGACCGAGGGCTATGTGGGAGGGTCTCACTGCCTCTGGAGGCAAGCTCCCGGCCTCCTGTCCACCTCAGACGCCCTCTTCCGCCCGACACCCGGCCACCCTGACATCGCCGGAGCCGCACGGAAGAGCTGTATTCAGCGGGCTCTTGCATGAACCGAGCCGGGCCGAGGCCGCGAGTTGCGGCCTTGGCGACCGCCCTCCCTGCCACGCGCCCCTCCTGTCGGCCCCGGCCCCGACCTCCAGCAACCCGGCCGCGTGGTGCCCCGGCCGTATCCGCGCTCTCGCCGACGCTGCCGCCAAGCCTCCCGCCGCGCTGGGTCTTGTGAAGGGCGATCCCTGGCGGCCTCAGCGCGCACTCCGATGCGCGCCCGTTGCCCCTTGAGGTGGACACACCTCGTGCCCGGTCTCCGGGCGCCGAATCCATATGCGCCACGACTCCCCGGTCGCCGCTCGCGCCGGCAGCTCCAAACCGAGAGGAAGATGGTGGGCCGATCTCGCCCGCCGCCGGCCACGGCTGCTGCCCGCGCGGCAGCACCTTCCCTCGGCACGTCGCGCCGAACCTGCTGGCTTCCCGTAATCACCGCCGAGTGTCCGCCGTCGTATCTGCCCGTGCGACCATCCCTAGCTCCGCACGCTCCGTGGTAGCCCATTTATAGTTCCAGCACTGTTTTTTGCGTTCCGGGGTACTGTCGGTGATCCGATGACTCCTGGCACTTTGGGGTGGCCGGTGATCGTCGGTCGATGCTGAACACGTTATGTCATCATTTGAATTAACGGTGCGCTGATTAATGAATGTAGGTGTTGCGATCTGTCCGCTCGCTGGCACTGTTTCGCTGAGAGTTGACGCGTCCTTGTGCGCGCAGTTGATGTGCTGCCGGCTAGGTGCTGCCGAAGGTGAGCACGGCGCTCAGCATGACCGATCAACTATGCCCCGCAAGTGCGATTCGACCTCGTTAGATCCCTGGTTGCTGGTACACCCTGTTAGAAGCATGAAATGCACATAAATGATGTGATTTCTGGGCCTTTTAGGGTCCGTTGGTTTCGCTTCGATCGTGGCTGCTCGTTTCGCTCAAGCAGTAAAGGCTTAAGATACCTCTGCGACTGATCGTCCAAGGCCACCATAGCCTTTTGCCGCGGAAATCTATCGTATTTCCGGCAAGCGTGTTCGGTTTTTCGGCGCAATCCGCGACTAAAGCGCCGCGTGGTGTCGACTCGGAATTATTCGGACGGTGCTTCGTGAGTTTTACGTAGTCGCTGACCTTGTTGCGCTAGGTCACTTTGCAGTCATTCGAGGATGTTTCCGAAATGACGTTCCGCGGCAAGTGGAGATTTCGCTTCACCCTCCCACCCTCGATGTCGGATGTGAGCGCGGTGGGTTTCCGGGTTCGACAATTAGACACTTCCGGAACCACGATCGACGATATCCGACGATATATTGTTTCGACATCGAGGAGTTGTGTTCGCGTGCATGATGCACGAATTAAGTTATGTTTATAGGCAGCAGGTGACTCGTAGCTCGAGTCGGTATGTTCGGGACAGTTCGGAGGCTCCCGGCGGAGTCCCGTGCCGGCATTACGGGTAGGGTCTTCCGGCGTATTACGGCGATCGGGTTTGGGCAAAAACGATCTCCTGCGGTTTGCTTGTGAGGTGTGAGTTAGTATTATCAGCTGCGCGGTTAACACTAACCCTGGTGGACCTTCGCTTAGGTTCCAGTTAGACATTCACTTTGCGTCAGGAGACAGGCGCAAAGCTCTTTCAGGTGGTACTTCGATCGAATCGTTACTGGTGACGACTCCGGTGATTATTTCTTCAGTATCCCTGTTCTTCGGTGCTATTTTGTATATATCATTTGAGCTTGGCATCCCGATTGTTTCTATTACACTCTGACATATGTTTCGTTATACTTAGTATCATGTGTACGGAGCTAGAGTAGTTTAATCCATATGCTTGATGACCGGGACCTGATTGGACGCCTGTTCCAGTTTCTCGTACTTCGGTTTCGGTAGATTAGTTTGAATCGGTGCTTTCTAATATATTCTGTTGACCTGGCTTCGGTCGCGTCTGTTGCATTATGTACGTGGGTTGTCAATTTCTTGACTTCATGTCGTCTCAGATGACCTTGAGAGATCGGTGTACCCTGAGGTGGATTGTCGGCTGGTGCTGACGGTAGTTCTGCTATATCGAAATACACTCTGTGACCTATCGGATCCGGTTCTTGCAGTTCGTACATTTAGTTGACATCGAGCAGTAATTTACTACTATCTTTATTTACTTCTTGCCTGCTTGTTCTATTGCTAGTATCTGTATTAGGGTTAGGTAGATGGCATTCATAGTTTCACTCATACTTAGTGACGGGTTGTCGGTTTCTCCTGTTTGATTGTGATCTGTTTGAGATCGTTCGTACTTTCCGTACATTCGACCTATCTCGGTACGTTCACGTTTATTACTTGATGACCTACACGCGTCGGTATGCCAGAGGGGCAGTGATTGTCGGCTGGTCGCGCACCAGGTTGGCATCTTGATCATGAATGCTCGCAATGATCCCACCAGCTCTCGAGTGGCATTTCAGTACACCAGCGGGTTGAATCCCACAGGAGGGTGGTTTTTTCGGACAAGTGTCGTACATCCGCACCGTGAGCCCAGCGGTTGTCTCTTTGTGTTAGCGGATTACATGCCCGGCAGTGCTGGATCTGGGAGGTCATTATGTGAGCAGAATAGGTGGACTTTTGCCTGAGTCCTTGACCGAAGTCGGCGGTTTAGAATTGGGTACTTTTGGATTCTCTCCGGTCTGACGCAGTTAGAGCTTATAGTAGCGGTTGTTGCATATGTACTCTAGTTCTTTCTGTAATTGTCTTGCCTATATAGTTTTGATTATCCTTGTTATGTGCAGTTGTACGATTACAGTAGCGGCGTATGTTGTGTTTTATTATATGTATTATCTCATTCGTTCAATTGTTATCGTTGCTACTGATATTTTACTCTACCATACTAGTTGCGTTATCTCTTCCTGATCCGGTGAGTTTAACATCCTTCGCTTCTGTCGGCTGTGCGGATACCCACTGGAGAGGGGAGGAGACATGTTACATAGTTCTCACCATCCACCCATTATTTTTCAGGTATCGTGGGCGATTGAGTAGATAGGACGAGACGTGAGGTACGCGTGTTGTAAATTGCGGTCGATGAGCTTTCGACCCGGGTTATCAATTCGGTTACTTTCTTACCCTTCTTATTTTGGCTGATGAAATAGTTTAGTGGTTTATTGGTTCAGTATTTATTACATTGAAAATGTTGGATTTCTTGGATTGTGTAAAATAACAAAAGGTTTATTACCCTCGTGGTAAGCGTTTTTTTAACGAATAAAAGTTTACCGTGATAGAAACAGTTTTCAACAGAATTTTCGTTGATTTCTATTTAAACACTGAATGTTAAATACTGTGATGAGCGTGAATGGTGAATGGTGAATGTATGATTATCTTTATATTCATTAATGGTTGTGGTTGTTTCATGGTATACTTTACATTGTGCCGACGCCAGTGCAGAATACAGATCTCTCTCTGTGTGT
>NW_017891323.1:7199-20254 GCF_001540865.1 Ananas comosus | reverse complement strand
CCGCCACCGCCATGGGTTCACGTTCACTCACGTCCCTACAACCTTAGGGTTTGCCAACCTAGGCCTCCTAAGTCATCCTAGATTCTCTCTTTACTTGCTCTTAACGGCTCTGATACCACTTTATCTGTCACGCCCCGCGACCGCTACCAATTTGGCTTGGCCCGGGCGCGTCGAACAGACGCCGAACGGACAGGACCTCCCTTGTTCGTCAAAGGCTAACCAACAGATCGTGCATAAGAATTTACCCAGGAATCAATTCATAAATACACGATCAAAAGCACCACCAGTGCAACAAGACGAGAGCAAGATACGAGTATAGAAATATATACAAGTACATAAGAGAGAAGAGGCTATCTATTACATTCATTTGATTTACTACATTTAAATACATCTTTTATATTCTTCCAAAATATAATACAATCACTCGAACCTCACCCTATACAACATCTACTCTCAAATACAAAAAGGGTGACGGCTAATGGAAGAAAAGGAGGTAGCTAATGCGGCTAGAACTCCGGGCCCTTACCGCGATCCTCACGCTCACCGGGGACACCCGAACTGGAACCTGTGGTAAAATGGGGGTGAGAACTAACTTCCTTAGTTCCCAGTGGGTTCGGCCGCCGACTCCGCCGATCTCCCCACTAGGTCCAAGCGGGCATAAGTAGACAATCGATAGATAGGTAATAAGAAAAGCTGTGAATGACAGGAGTAAAGCTACTCTACTATGCCCAATCATAAATATATGAATGCATGTCCAATGAAATAGGTAAGCAACTAACCTGTTATCATGTCCAAGGGTGAAACTATTCACTCGTTCATTAACCTCATTTACTTGTTCATTAATCTCATGGCTTACCCGAAGGCTCGCCTACAGCTCACTAGCCATCTCGACACGTAGGGAGAATCAACTCACACTACGGACCCGAGACCGTCTGGCGGGGCCATATAGGCAATCCCTGGCGTGACCAACATCCGGAGCGCACTACTTGTGTGGGGCTTCCATCACAAGATTTAACAGACCGTGAGCATGATCCAATCCTCTAAGCTCGAGGATACCCTGTCCTCTAGAGTCACAATCATCATATAGTCCATAGGTGTCACATACACTATTAACTAGATTGTCCGTTTGTCCGCTATCGACTAGATGCCACTCGTTCATAGTTTACTATTAACTAGATGCCACTCGTTCATAGTTCATCATTTTCTCTACATCATAGGATTCACAATCTCGACCCAATCCTTATCAATCCAATATATCAATTATCCGATGTACGCTACGATACCATGAAGGAAAAACATAAGGAAAGGCAATGCATACTAATCCTATAATGCAATAATACAAGATGCAAGATCAAATATACTAAGACATAGGAGGGAGCCCGATTGCTTCGGGATGGACACCACCCACCTCTTGGCGATGCCGCGATAGTAGAAAGCTCGACGTTGCGGTTCTTGCACGCCGCTTAAACTCCTCGGGGCAAAGCGAGCCCTCGAGTACCCGATTCGGCGATAACTCCGCACCCGCTCGTCGGATCGGCAAACCGTCTTCGCCGACGCGTTCAGAGACCTAGCAATTAGGTTAGCGACCCAACAAATTAGATCAAAACCCTAGATTTCCCAAAACCCCAATCCGTGCCCTAAAATGGCAACGGGAAGGAAATCCACGGTGCGAGCTTCAATTGCGAGCTCGAACCTTCCATTTATCCCTAATAGGTTCCATTTGAACCAATTCTAAACCCTAAAAACCCAAAACCCTAGAATTACCATTAAAGGGGTGGAAGCTTACCTCTAAGCCAAGCTCCAAGCTTGCCTTAGCTTGAAGGAGGGAGAGAAGAAGACCTTCTTCTTCTTCTTCTTGAACTTCTCCTTCAACTTCTTCCTCTTTTCCTTCTTTTCTTTCTTCTCCTTCTTCTCTTTCTTTTCTTTTCTTTCCTAGAGAGAGAAAGGGAAAGAGTGAGAGAGAGAGAGAGAGCAACTGAGGGTGAGAGAGAGATCCCCAAGCCCTATTAAAGGCCATTTTGCAACTAGCCCCCTCAACTTTTCATCTTTAGAATCAGCCCTCATTGGGCATTTTCGCAGTGAGGGACCGGTCTCCCCGACTTGGGACCGGTCCCCGAAGGCTGCCATTTCGAGCAGAGGGATTTTCGCGTTCGGGAACCGGTCCTTGCCTGAGAGACCGGTCCCCGGGAGACCGGTCCTTGTCCGAGAGACCGGTTCCCGAGAGGTGAATTCTCGGGACTTAGCCAAATTTGGCTAAGTCTCGCCAGGCCAACGTACGGGAACCGGTCCCTGCCCATCAGGGACCGGTCTCATCAGAGACCTCCGCAACCAGCCTGATGGGACCGGTCCCTCCCTACCAGGGACCGGTCCCCGAGAGCATTTCTGCTCCAGTGCAGATTTTGCACTGGTGCTCCCGCAGACCCTTCTTTAATGCACTTTATGCATTATAAACACCTTCGGACTTTCCGAAGCCTACGCACTCGACAACTAGTCGATTCTGGTCGAAGTCTAATCCTCGAGTTTCGAGAATTCACTTCCTCACATACTATGTGTCGATTGATTGCCCGACTCGAGTTATCACTTTTCGGGAGCCGGGTCAAGTTGAGTTCACCTATCGAGCTTGCAAGAGCTCGTGCTTCGCCGCGACGATATCGGCGACTAGAGCGAGGAAGTTGGTGAACAGTGGTTGCGCAGCCTCTTTGGCGACCGTTGTGGAGATTGATCGAGTGGTTCTGACCCTCGAAGAGTTCGCGGTTGTACGGGGGTTCCCCAACGTGTTTCCCGCGGAGTTACCGGGTATGCCGCCGGACCGGGAGATCGAGTTCATGATTGACTTGGTTCCCGGGACAGCACCGATTTCTAAGGCCCCGTATCGCATGGTGCCGGCCGAGCTGAAGGAGTTGAGAGATCAATTGCAGGATCTTCTCGACAAGGAATTCATTAGGTCGAGCATTTCGCCGTGTGGTGCCCCGGTTTTATTTGTGCGAAAGAAGGATGGATCTTTTCGACTGTGCGTAGATTACCGCGAGTTGAACAAGGTCACGGTGAGGAACAGGTTCCCGCTACCCCGTATCGACGACCTGTTTGATCAGTTGCAGGGGTCGCGAGTGTATTCGAAGATCGACCTTCAGTCCGGCTACCACCAGTTAAAGATCAAGCCAGAAGATGTTAAGAAGACGGCGTTTCGCACGCGTTATGGACACTACGAGTTCACGGTGATGCCGTATGGGCTCACAAATGCCCCGGCAGCGTTCATGAGCTTGATGAACCGAGTGTTCCAGGAGTGTTTGGACCGATTTGTCGTAGTCTTTATAGATGACATTTTGGTTTATTCGCGTAGCAACGAGGAGCACGAGGAGCATTTGCGCACGGTACTTCAGATTCTTCGGGAGAAGAAGTTGTACGCAAAGCTGAAGAAGTGCGACTTCTGGCTCAGGGAGGTTGCATTTCTCGGGCATGTTATTTCCGAGGGTGGTGTTTCGGTCGACCCAAGGAAGGTTGAGGCTATTGAGAACTGGCCGTGCCCAACGAGTGTAGCTGAGGTCCATAGCTTTGTGGGCCTAGCGGGTTATTATCGACGGTTTGTGGAGGGGTTCTCTAAGATTGTGACTCCACTTACCCGCTTGACGCAAAAGGGCACCAAGTTCGTTTGGAGCGACGAGTGCGACCAGAGTTTTAAAGAGTTGAAGCAAAGGTTAACTTCGACTCCGGTGCTCGCCCTACCGGTGCAGGGCAGGTCTATGTCGTCTACAGTGATGCTTCTTATCTGGGTTTGGGGTGTGTGCTGATGCAGGGCGGGAAGGTTGTCACGCCCCGGGACTGATACCAATTTGGCCCGACCCGAGCACGTCAAACAGACGCCGAACGGACAGAGTTTCCCCTATCCGCCCAAGGCTCATCACATGTACATTTTCATCAATAGAGAAAAGCACTAGCGGAAACATACACAAACGGCTTACACGAGGGTAAGCAATAGCCATTAGTGAAAGAAAAAGGAAACTAAACATTCACTTGTACTATGATTCATTTTTGATCATATACATTGCATTCATCTTGTTCATTTTCGAATTCCTTACATTTCATTTCGTCATTTCTTTCTTACATCACATTTACCCCAAAATACACATTACATTCTTTTCTTTACATCATTTACTATCATATACAAAAGATGATAAAAGGGTGTCTACTAATAAAATGTAAACCCAACTCTGGTGGCCTCTGACTAAGGCGCGATACCTTTGCCTCGGTTGCTCGCCGGCTTGCTAGGTCCCGGCTCTGTGGAAATAGTGGGGTGAGAACTACAACAAATTTTCCAGTGGGTTCGGCCTCAACATCACCGACTTTCCCACTAGGACTAACTCAGGCATAATAGAAAGGATAAGCTGAAATATGGTAACCAATCTACAACATGATGCTAATATGCCTGAACCAATAAGCAAAGAATAATGCTCACATTAATAAACAGATTCAATGCATAATTCTTTTGTTCTTTATCTTACGACTTGTTCTTGGTTCTTTGCACTTTTGCTCTGTCTTTCTGTATCTTCTAATCTCGACGGCTAACCCGAGGGTTTCGCCACATTTAAATTGCTCACATTAAAGCCATCATCGGCAGGAACTCCTACCGCTAGGACCTGTCCCTTCCGGTCTATCTTCCAACGCCGTGATGCATAACTCCGACGCATACGCCCGAGGGGAGCTGATCCGCTCGCACTGGGAACTCATTAGCAAGTAATGATCATACATCCTATCAAAGGATTGTACTAAGTTCAATCTGACCTTTACACTAGCTTCTAGTGTTCCATAATACATCACTTATGTTGCTAAGTCTAGCAATCGTCTGTTCTTTACTTTTCTTTTAGCTTTGCCATCTTTAGCATCTTGCCTTATAGCATTTTTGTTCTTATGCTCCACTTTATTCTAACTTACACATTGTCATTTCATCATCTTTACAGCACTTGTGTTTTTTGGCTCACACTAACGTCAGTTCACTTTACTTTACGTTTCAAATGCCACTTCGAGTCTATTTCAATTGTGTCACTCTTTCTATTGCTCACTTTGGTGCTCCTTTCTTCACAGCTATACACATTAGCGTTTCGAACATCGCATATCCTCATTCATGCATATTATGCAAGTGTATTTCACAATCATGCATCATTACATTTTCATCATTACTTACCCCTAACAATGCTTGCACAATCATATATATATTGCTCAAATGAAATGACCACATTATGGGGGGCGCATAGAGGAAGTTCAACAGTTTCGATGAAGCATCACCCACACTCGTAGGCTTGTCAAAGTCCCGATGATTTTTCTTGGGATTTTTTGAACCCTTCGTTCTTTACCCGGCATAACGAAGCCCAAATTAGCTTTATTTGCCATAACTTTGCATCGACTTTTTCGTAAGTTATCCGAGCGCAACCAAACGCGTCGGAAAACCACCCAATTAGGTCTAGAGGGCAATTGCACTTAGAACCCTATGAGCAAAAGCCCATTTTGGTCGGGCCGCTACTCCAATAACTAGCTCAAACCTAGGGTTTGATCTCAAAGAGAACGGCAAAAATAGCTTCATTATACTCAAAAAGGTGCCATTAGAACCATCTTTAGAGAAATCAAAACGCGCTACTATGGGTTTCACCATGGGAGGTGATGAAGCTCACCATCAAGCTTCACACATTTGATGTTTGAATCTCAAAAGAAGCAAAAAAAAAGCTTCAAATTACTCATAATACTGCCATATAAAACATTTCTAGGTTAATCCAAACCCTGCAAAAAATTTTCTGGCATTTAGCATGAGAAGGGCCAAAGCTTACCTCTAAACTTGCTCCTTTTCCATTAGTCTAGAAAGGATAGGAGAGGTTTCTTCTCTCCTGGTTTCTTCTTCACTTTCTCCTTCTTCTTTTCCTTTCCTTCTGCTTCTTCTCTCCTTTCTTTGTCTTCTAGAGAGAATAAAAGATGAGAGGGAATAAGAGGGAAAAGTGAGAGAAAATCTCATTACCCCATAACACTAGCTATTCAAATGCAAATAACCCCCTCACTTCACGTCTTCATACAGAGCCTGACCTGGCTGTTCCGCAGGCGGGGACCGGTCTCTTCCTCTGCTAGGGGACCTGGTTCCGTAAGGTCGTCCATGCGCAGCTAGAGCTGTCTGCCGCAGTGCAACCGGTCTCTCCTTGGGGGACCGGTCTCTCGGGGACCGGTCTCTCAGACAGGGATCGGTTCCTGAGAGCTGGTTTCTCAGGACTTAGCCGATTTTTCGGCTGTCTCATTTCATACGCGTTCGGGAACCGGTCTCTCCCACCAGGGACCCGTCCCCGAGAGCTGAAAATCTGCAGTTTTGCAGAATTTGATTCTCTAGCTCTCGAAAACCTTCCACAACGCACTTTTGATCATTTTAACACCTTCGGACCTTCCGAAGTGTACCATCCTCGCACTTTGGTCAATTTGACTAAAGTTCGACATCTATTTTCCGAATTTTCGGTATATTACAAAGATTATTGCCTATGCATCCCGTCAGCTAAAGAGCTATGAAAAGAACTATCCCATTCATGATTTAGAGTTGGCGGTGGTGATCTTTGCTTTGAAGCTCTGGAGGCATTATCTATATGGTGCTCATTGCGAGATCTACACCGACCACAAAAGTTTAAAGTATCTGTTCACCCAGAAGGAGCTAAATTTGTGACAGCGGCGGTGGTTGGAGTTGCTTAAAGATTACGATGTTGATATTCTCTACCACCCCGGGAAGGCGAATGTAGTCGCCGATGCGCTTAGCCGGAAGTCTGTTGAAAACCTAGCCTTATGGGTTACCGATCAGACGCCCCTACGATTGCAAATGGGGAGGATGGACCTTGAGGTTGTAGCTCCTGGGGTTCCGGCGATGTTGATGGCGCTTGTGGTCCAGCCGACCCTATTGGATAAGATTAAAAGTCTGCAGTTGGCGGACCCGTTTCTCCAAAAGGTGCGGCAGAACTTAGTTAATGGCCGCGGTGGAGACTTCGCTATGGATGCTGACGGTGCACTTCGGTTTAAGAACCAGTAGTGTGTACCTGCGGACGAGGAGATTCGCAAGCTTGTGTTGCAGGAGTCGCATTGGTCTCCTTATACTGATCACCCGGGCGGCACCAAGATGTTCCACGAGTTGAAGTTGCTCTATTGGTGGTCGGGACTTAAGGCGGATATTGGGCGCTTTGTGGCGAAGTGCTTAGTATGCCAACAGGTTAAGGCGGAGCGTCGATTTCCAGCGGGGAAGCTTCAAAGTTTACCTATTCCCGTCTGGAAGTGGGAAGACGTCTCGATGGATTTTGTCGTTGGCTTGCCTCGATCGACAGGTGGCCACGATGCAATTTGGGTGATTGTGGATCGTTTGACGAAGTCGGCACATTTTATACCGATCCATAGCACTTGGGCAGGCGAGAGATTGGCTCAGGTTTATCTTGACGAGATAGTGAGGCTTCACGGGGTGCCGAAGTCGATTGTATCAGATCGAGACCCCAAGTTCACCTCACATTTCTGGAGGAGCCTGTAGGATGCCCTTGGCACGCGTCTCGAGTTTAGCACTGCATTCCATCCCCAGACAGATGGGCAGACAGAGAGGACTATTCAGACTCTGGAGGACATGCTGCGAGCGTGTGTTATTGATTACAAGGGCGGTTGGTGTAAGCACCTGCCGATGGCCGAGTTCGCCTACAACAACAGTTATCATGCTAGCGTAGGAATAGCACCGTTCGAGGCTCTCTACGGGCGGAAGTGTCGATCTCCCATTTATTGGAGTGATGTAGGCGAGCGAGTTGAGTTCGGTCCGGATGTTTTGCGGGAGGCGGAGGAGAAAGTCCACCTTGCTCGCAAAAGGTTGCTCACGGCGCAGTCGCGACAGAAAAGCTATTCTGATAAGCGCCGTAGAGATTTGGAGTTTGCGGTGGGTGACCGCGTGTTTTTGAAGGTTCCGCCAATGCGAGGCGTGAGAAGGTTTGGGGTGCGAGGGAAGCTAAGTCCTCGTTATATTGGCTCCTACGAGATTTTGGAGCGAATTGGGATGGTGGCGTACCGACTTGCATTGCCCCCGAAGCTTGCGGGTGTGCACAATGTCTTCCACGTCTCCAATCTTTGCGAGTACATGCATGATCCCGAGCATGTTCTAGTTTATGAGCCGCCGGAGCTTCAAGAGGATATGAGCTATGAAGAGTTTCCGGTGGAGATTTTGGCTCGAGAGGTGCGTAAGCTAAGGAATCGAGAGATTTCCTATGTTAAGGTCCGGTGGAGCAATCACGACGATCACGAAGCCACCTGGGAACTCGAGGACCAGATGAAAGCGAATCATCCTCACTTGTTCGAGGATTGAGGTAAGAGTTTGGTTCGAGTTATGAGTTGAGTTGTTTCGAGGATGAAACTCCTTTCATGGGGTGGAGAATGTGAGATATTGAATCTCGATGGAATTTGGCTAACTTTGGCCAAATGGACCAAAGTGGGCAATTGAACGGTTTGGACAAGTTCCATTCGGTATTCCAACAAGTTTGGAAGAGCTAAAATGAGTTCCAAAGGTGTTGGAATCGTTTTGACATCGATCGGCGCGAAGTAGAGCCGAAAAGAGGTGAAAACAGCATTCTGGAGCTGTTGTACCGGTATAAGAGTGATGGTTGTACCGGTACAACCATCACAGCTCTCGGGTTGGAAACTGCCGGTACAAGGGGGCCTTGTATCGGTACAAGGGGGCCTTGTACCAGTACAAGTCCTGCGAAACCGAGAAACCGAGTTCTCGGGTTGGGCTGTTTGCCAGGCCTTGTACCGGTACAAGAACCCGTCTACCGGTACAAGGGACCCGAAACAGTGGGTCTGTTTGGAAAATTAGATTTTTGAGGGGGCTTTTGGAATTTTGTTACAATAGAGGGTTATAACACCTCTTTCTCAGCCTCTCTCACTCACTCTTAGCCTCTCTCTCTCCCTCTCACTTAGCTCTCTCTCTCTCTAAACCGAAAAAGGGAAAGAAAGAGAAGAAGAAGAAGAAAAGAAGGAGAGAAAGAAAGAGAAGAAGAAGGAAAGGAAGGAGAAGATCAAGGAGAAGAAGAAGAAGCTTCTCTCCCTCCTCTTCCTCAAGCTAGGGCTTGCTTTGGAGCAAACCCTAAAGGTAAGCCTCAACCCTAACTTGTGATTTCTAGGGTTTTGAGAGTTTTTGTCGCTTTTAATGGTTCAAATGGAACCTAATTTGTTTAGAGGACATGGATTTAGCTCATAATGAAACTAGAAACCATGGTTTCCCATGGGTGCTAAACCTAGGGTTGGATTTTGGGGTTTTTGGGAATATAGGGTTTTGATCTATTTTGATGGGTCGGAAACCTAATTGTTATGTTCCCGAACGCGTAGGCGAAGATGGTTCGTCGATCCGTCGAGCGAGCACGGAGATATCGCCGATTTGGGTGCTCTAGGGTTCGTTTTGACCCAAGGTGTTGAAGCGGCGCACGTGGACCGCGACGCCGAGTTTCTTAGCTTGTCGGCACTACCACAAGGTGGGTGGTGACCATCCCGAAGCCATGGGGCTACGTTCTATGTCTAAGTTTATTATTGATCTAATTGCATCTTATTCATGTTGCATATAGGGTTAGAAAATGAATGCTGTTGTTTATATTGCATGCTAGTAGCTTTATATCTTGTTGATTGATCCATGATCTAGTATGAAAACCTAGACCCTATATGAAATGATTAATGTTTGTGTTGCTAAAGAACTAGTATGATGTAACTAGTGTTGAAAATGAGTCTAAATGACGAGTGGCATCTAGTTACAGAAAACTATGACAAGCGGCATCTAGTTATAGGAAACTATGATGAAGGACATATGATTGTTGATAATTTTGATATAAGAACCTTAGTATAGTTGAGACACTATGAGATTGGGTACAAGAACACCTTGATTCTATGATGAGATTACCCTTAAAGGGTAGGTTGCTGTTGGTCGTGAGTTGATCGTGCTCACATAGCCTGTCTGCGCTTGGAGGGGTCGCTCCTCGCAAGCTGTGCACTCCGGAGGTTTGTCACTAGAGGGACAGTCAGTGTGCTGTAGGGACAGTCAGTGTGCTGTCTGGACGGTCTGTGTGCTGTCCGCAGGCGGTCTCGGAAATAGTTCAGCGAGACTTTTCCCTATGAGACTTACACGTGAGTTATGCTTGTGAACCTCGAGTTTACCTTGAGATTTGGTTACCTATTGTTGTTCATAATAGCTTGCTTTCATAGTAGCTTACTTGTTGTTCATAGTAGCTTACTTGTTGTTTATGGTAGCTTATTCGTTGTTCATGCATTCATGATATCAGATTGAGGCATAGCTAGATATTCATGATTTTACCTACTTGCTTATGTTCTTTACTTGCTCAGTTGTCATACCTGCTTTTGTCAGTTTAGCTTTATATGTATATATTGCATATATATCTCTCTATGCCTGCTTCGACCTAGTGGGTAGATCGGTGGAGTCGGCGGCCGAACCCACTGGGAACTATTCGTAGTTCTCACACCCGTTGTTACAGGCGCTAGTTTGAGTGTCCCGACCGAGCGGGAGGATCGCGGCAAGGGCTCGGCGCCCTAGCGGTATCAGTTGGTAGCTTACTTTCTACTTGCATTAGCTCCACCCTATCTTTATATTTTGAGAGTAGATGTTGTATAGGGTGAGGTTTTGGAGAGTTTTTGGATGTATTTTCATTATGGAAAAGATTGGAAAACATGTATGAAAGGTTTAAAGAGTTGAATGTAAGTTGTATTTAAATACTCTAATTTCAGGGTTCAAATAGTTAAGTTTCTCTCTTTTGTATACTTGTATGCTTATACTAGTATCGTTTGCTCTTGTTGGATTTAACACTGTTTGTGTTATCGTTTTTGATTGTGTATGAAATCAAGTTGTGTTCTTCCTGGAGACTTGTTGTACATAATCTCGTTGGTTAGCCTTGGGCGGATAGGGGAGACTCTGTCTATTCGGCCTCACGCCCGCCACCCTCGAACCGGACCAAATAGGTACCGTTTTCGGGTTGTGCGGTCAGGGGCGTGACAAGAGATGTGCGGGACAGAGCGAGAAACAGAGAGAGAGCGAGAGAGAGAGATGGTGGAGAGACCGAGAGAGCGAGAGAGAGAAGGCGACAGCTGTGGGTGTAGTAGTAGGTGAAAAAATAAAAGAGGGTGAGTTTATAACCTACTGTGCAAAGTGATTAATATCAACCGTTGGATCTTTGAGTTGTAGGATCTACAACCCAACCCTGTTGTCTAGTTAGCATTTTCTTTATATATTTATAACATTCTGTGCTTTAAATTGTTTCATTTTACTCTCATGCAATTTTGTCTGTTTTTAACTCCACATTTGGTACGATAGTAAATAATAATACATTATATAAACGGCGAAATACCTACGTAAATTATAGGTTAATACATTTCTATATTGTATTGTTCTATGACTTATAGTATATATTTTACTTTATCATTTTATAGATTGCAAGCTTTTATATTTGGGTACCCATTTTAATAAGGGTTAATTAGAATATATTGTTCGATAAAATTAATTAAATACTCAAAAATCAATCGTTGCAAAAATCACATAGATTTTTACATAACTCTTTATGGTGCGAAATTAATGTTGTGATTATCAGGATCTGATCTCGTCTTGTTTTACGAACTCGTTGATCCGCAAACGTTCTGTCTCAATTTGTTGTACGTTGTTCTTACTCGTTGCAATCCGGCTACTAGAGTCGATCGCCGTACACCGCCCAAATCCCTAGGGTTTATGATTGTCACGCCCCAAGCCCGCCTATTTAGTCGGTTTCGGGCACGCCAACAGACCGCCGAATGGACAGGGTTTTTCCTGTACCGCGGACAAAGTCTCCCCTGTACATTCTAGGTGTCGCAATCAATACAATGTACGAAGTTTCAACCAGGAACACATTTCAATCAAAGATTGCATAAGGAAGTATCAAAAACATAATCTATTTGTTATTATAAGCATTCACATTCACTAGATACATTTTACATCACAATTACATATTACATTTAACTTCCAAATATAATCATGCTTCCATTACAAATTATTGCAATCTTATTCCTTTTATTTTCTTACATCTCTAAGTAGCCGACTCAGGGTACCGCTATCTCTGGTCTCGGTGGTAGGGCGCTAACTACGGAGCTACGCCCTCGCCTCGCGCAGCCGCGTTGCTCACGTGTGAACCTGTAACACCCCAAAACAACGTGAGGTGAGAACCAACTCCATGGTTCCCAGTGGGTACGACCACCCAAGGGAAAAGCTCAACCAATAGGTCTAATGAGGCACTGCAACAGGTTAGTCCAATAACATATAACAGATACTTAAATATTTATTCGATATTGAACTACATGTCATGCCTCGCGATATGGAATATGAAACCATGCAACTATACAAGTAAAATAAATGATTTTACTTTCTATCATGCTATCCATAACTTTTTCATAATTTATACATATTGTCACTTTACATCATTGGTTATTTGCTCCTATGGTTTTCCTCTACCCTAGCCAAGCTAACCACCCGACTCGGTCTCGAGTCAATCATCTGCGGAATACCGCATGCATCCAAGCTCGAGGTGAAGGACGTCCCACATGCACCTCAGCCGTAAATCTACTCAACTGGAATACCAATTCCATAGCTCATAATGCATACTTTCATACATTCACTTTGGCCTTTACCCAATCTTTCCGCGGTTCATCAAGTTCACCCCAAGCTTGTTAGGTCCTATGTGTTGGCAAGTTTCGTGGGTCGAGTCGGAGTCTTGAAGAAGTCCGGAGCGGAGTATTAAAGATCGAAGAATCCAAGACTTCGAAGAATCGGAAAGGACGCAAAACACGTAAAACATGAATCACGATGCTTAGGTAAGCTTTAAATCATGTTTATGGTGATTCATACTTAATTATAGATTTTAGAATCATGTTTTCAAATTGTAATTGATTAGAAAGTTTCTAAGAGCTTATAAAACCCGAAACAATGCATTTTCAGCAAAAATTGCATTGTTGTACCGGTACAAGAGTTTTCTGTCCAGGGTACAGCCATCAGCGTTTGC
>NW_017891323.1:0-1085 GCF_001540865.1 Ananas comosus | reverse complement strand
GAATGTAAGAATTCGTTAAATTACTAGATGAATGCAATGTATGTGATCCAAAATGAATCATAGTACAAGTGAATGTTTAGTTTTCCTTTTTCTTTCACTAATGGCTAATGCTTACCCTCGTGTAAGCCGTTTGTGTATGTTTCCGCTAGTGCACTTCTTATTGAAAATGTACATGTGATGAGCCTTGGGCGAATAGGGGAAACTCTGTCCGTTCGGCGTCTGTTTGACGTGCTCGGGTCGGGCCAAATTGGCATCGGTCCCGGGGCGTGACAGCAGGGCTCCCGCGTGCAATGCGACCGGTCTCTCTTTAGGGGACCGGTCTCTCGAGGACCGGTCTCTCCAGCAGGGACCGGTTCCCGAGAGCTTGATCTTTGGGACTTAGCCAATTTTCCACTTTTCTCATCTTTCATGTGTACGGGGACTGGTCTCTCCTTCAGGGATCGGTCCCCGAGAGCACAAAACCTGCAGAATGCAGATTTTTGATTCTTTAGCTCTCGAAAACCTCTCACAATGCACTTTTGATCATTTTAACACCTTCGGACTTTCCGAAGTGTACCATCCTCGCACTTTGGTCAATTTTACTAAGTTCGATATTTATTTTTTTTGAATTCTCGGTATATTACATACCCGCTCGACAACTAGTCGATCCTAGACGAAGTCCAACTCTTGGCTTTCGAGAATTCACTTCGTTACAACCATGCTGTACCGGTACACCCCTTGTGTTAAACCGGTAACACATGTTCCAGAATTTCGATTTTGCACCGCTTCGACTCTGATTCGCGCCGAGCAATGCTAAAACCTTTCTAATTATTTTAGAACTCAATTCTAACCCTTCCAACATTGTTGGAACGTCAATTGGACTTTGTCTAATTACTTCTCTCAACGCACTTTGGTCAATTTGACCAAAGTGATCTAACACGACGAGGATTCCGTTAATTTCTCAAAAATCATGAGGACCGCTAAAGCTCAGGAAGTTCCAAGTCTCCGCTTGCCTCAAATTGCCCAGGGACACCACTTGGCCCATCCCGCGCCGATCTAACGAAGATCGCCTACGCAGTGCTATCGCTTCCTAAAACGCGACAACT